>NW_027396094.1:63905-204201 GCF_047715535.1 Aspergillus foveolatus | reverse complement strand
TCTTGACAGCAGAGCAGATGTCAATATCCAGGGTGGCCGTTATGGAAATGCTCTTCAGGCTGCTGTGATTAGGCAAGAACAACTGACAGTTGAACTACTTCTTGACAGGGGAGCAGATGTTCAATATTCCGTGGCAGGCACGTACGATACGCCATTACTGCATGCTCCGGTTGAATCTCGCAATCAAACCTTGCTTGAGTTGCTTCTTATTCCAGCTGCTGCAGCTCTTGTGAATGCACCTGACTTTCTTGGTCGAACTGCCGCTACTAATGGTGACATTGGTATGCTTCAAACTCTCTTGAATTTCAGTCCAGACTTTATTGATCTCAACCGTCAAGACATTGATGGATTCACACCACTCCATTGTGCTGTCAAAAACCACACTTCCGCAGCTGTGAAGTGGCTCATCGCGCAGGGGGCTATAGTGGACGTCAAAGACTTTTCCATGACAACTCCTCTTCAACTAGCATCTCAACTGAGCAATCTTCAGATATTTTGCCTTCTCCTTTCCGAGGTGACTGAAATCAAGATAAGCGCATCGGTCTTGCGGGAATCTTTTTTTACGACTAAAAAAAAACAGATACTTCTCTCACGGAATGAGAAAGATGAGAAAACTATCCAAGCTTTGGACTATCAAGAGGTGGTTCGACATTTTGATGCCCTGTCATATCAATTAGGGCTTTCAACTTCAGGCTTAGAGGAGAGAAATGCAGAATGTATCACAACTCTCCCTGTGCAACAATCAATCCTGTGAGTCGAACTTACTGGGACATGAATCTGTACTGATACTGTCCAGGATATTCGACAGGAAAACAATCCCTGATAAGAACTCAGTTATTGGAACTCTCCTATCGGCATGTACTGCTATTGGTGGCGCAAAATAAAGCGTGAAGAAGAAATAGGCTGCAGAATCCTGCTAAATGGACTTGGAAAGTACAATCAAAATCAATGCCAAGCCCCGCTGCTGTCAGGCAACCACACCAGAAAGAATGTTTGTCAGCCAATTCAGGTTCTGTCCTGGTTCTTGTTCTGTCCTGGTTCTTGTTCTGTTCTGTTCTGTTCTGATAATGACATGTCTACAGGCTTTCTTGAATGTCACGTGGTACTCCCTGCGTACCTGCTCAACAACATCATGTCCTCTGAGCATGCCATTTCCTCCAAGCATATCATTACTTGGGTTATGGTCAAGAAGGCCAAAGATAAGGTAGAGCCGGAAGGGGAGCAGCAGAGTCTGAGACCAAAGATCTTCTTCAGCACTCTTGAATATGCTGAAGTTCCTAGGTCTGAAGTGGAGCTGTTTAATTATTGTCTTCAACAGCTCGAGCAAGAATGGAATAGTATATGCCATGCCGCGGAAGAGCATCTCACGCAGATGGTAGGTAAAATAGGAGACGAACCATTTTACGACCTGTTAATCTATTCTTTAGCATGAAAAAAACACTACGCTCAAGCGGTCAGGATCCAGAAATAATTATTCAGCACTTAGAAGATGCAAGAACATGGGCTCGTTTTGATGCAACCCAATCACAACAGGCTATGATCCTTCAAGAACTTTGCGAGACTTATAAAACATCTAAGTGGCCCTACCTAAAAGGATCTTGGAGTGATTAAGACAGGGGCAAGTTTCGAAAGGGCATAAAGAAAGTGTATGAGAGGACCAGCAAGCAGATTGCGCAATTAACACAGAAATCCCGGGAACTTATTGATCTGGTAACTTCAAATCTCACCCTTACTACTTACCTTACGAGCTAATCATTTGGCCAGGAATTTAGCCTGACATCAATCGCAGAGGCTCAGAAGTCTACATCCATGAATCGCAGTATGAAGCGCCTTAGCTGGATTACTGTAAGACCGCCCTCTGGTTTATCTTACCCACTTTCTAATAGAGGTGGCAGTTCGTGTTTCTCCCGCTAATGTTGTTGCGGTATGGTATTCGCCGTGGGCAGCTTCCACTTGATATGAGCTGACTTTCGGTCCAGAGTCTTTTTGGAATGAACGTGGATCTTCTTGACTCTAATCCTGCTTGGTGGTTATACATGTTCTTCGCACTCGGCACTGCTGCTGTCACGATTTCTGTATGGATACTCTTCAAGAGAAACCCAAACGTATGGTCTGATCTTCTTGAGAACCGTGATCTGATCTTGGCTGACATTTGATGCTTTTAGTTAGAAGATAGCGTAGAAGACCGCTTCCAATGGTTACTCTGCAGGCAAAAACCTGGGGATGAAGAGTTAGGTATCGCGGAGAGGAGAAGGAGAACCAGGCAATTCCCAGGATCTGGGAAAAAGCGGTCATGAGCGTCTCCAACCATGCAGCTCTGGGTGTTCAAAGGCAGGATTAATCCGGTTAAACCGAAATAAATGTACTTGGATTTTACCAGGCACTTCTTGTGTATGCTGCGAGATAGAGCGTTGGTCGAGCTAGGCTGGGAGCCTCTGAGATGTTGATCACAGCAGTGCTCAACTGTCAAAGACTATTATTGACGTGAAGCTTCGATGCACGCAATAAATTGGGCGACTAAATGTGGTCTTTGGGCAGGGGTACTACAGGTCCGGCTACATTATTGGTTTGTGATCTAAATTACAGCGGTGAATTAACAACGCCTCATATGGCTCAAGGTGCTTTAGCACGTTCAAGCATGAGGGTACGAAACAATCATAGTCTAGAAAATGGCACTGGTGTCTGTAGGCACCGAAAGTAAAACAAATTTCCCCTGCAGCGATAGCCATCTAGCCCACCACATGGAGCATACAGAGCATGCGGTTGTTCAGACAACTATCAGAGAGCGTCACTTGGGAGCCATAGTCATGACCAGTCGAGAGCAGTGAAGAATATAGCGCTCTTGGGGCGTGCTGCATTTTCAATAGCCGCCGTCGAAAAGAACAGCGGTGAACAAGGCACGAGTGTATTAAACTGCAAACTTGATCCTCCCGCTCCTCAGAGAGGCTGAACAGCTGACACTTGCTTATCAGAGTAGCCGCTCCACTCAGACATTATCTCCCTGCTAGGTGAGGGGCCCATGCTTCCATCCAAGGTGACCTTTGCTGGGGCTCAGATGAGCATTTACTATGATTTTGGCTTTCCTGGCTCGTCTTCCGCTGCATTGACGAATGGGCTTGGGAGAAGGCGAGATTGGTAGTCAGAATATTGTGGCTTAGTGAAACGGCAAGCCAAACAGAAGGTCAGGGGAAGATATGCTTGTTCTAATCTATATCCTTCCATATGTACAAGAAGGTTTGCTGCGAAGGAGAATGGCGTAATTAGTGTGTGCCTGTGCAAGGCCTTTAATTAGCTAAGTTCTTAAAAAGGATACCTTGCACAAGGAACCTATAATAGGTCCTCTTCCTTAAAGGCAAGTATTCTCTCTAGAAGTAATATATGGGGGAGGGTAGGACGTCTAGTATATGCTATAGCTATCAAATTATTAACCTTGATATATTATACAGCCACGTCTATATACAGCTAGCTAGCCTGGACAAGAGCCGCACGTATGAGGTCAACTCTTGACGGTAGACTTGATCACTTGCATTGCTCACCAACACTTCTTTGTTGCCTGTCATTCTTTGATTCCTCGATGGTTCGGTATATCTTCACTATCTCCTGTATAGTACTGGCCTGCTGCGTTGGGATCAAGCCGTCTACCCGCAGCAATCCGATATCACACATGTCTTGGAGCATCATCAGCCACATCACGATGCTATCACCAGCCCTGGGCCCAGGGCCCATTCGAGAACGTTCGGACCGCGGGAGCCTCCACATCGTGGCCGGATTTGCCGAACATCCACAGTGACCTATCTATCTGAACTCCAGACTGCCCAGCATTACGGTTCTTCTCTCCCCTCTTCTTCTTCAATTACGGTCTCTGGATTTCCTGCACCATATAAATAGAGCACGGTCACGAGGATTATCAAGCAGTTGCGCTGGCCTGCACGACTGATTCAGCACTAATTGGCGGCGCAATCAACGCGAAACCAGCTCGGACAACTGTGGGTACAAATATGGGCCGGTGACCTGGGGACGTGCTTGGCCTCCGTCAGAGGTCTCAGATGCAGCTCCAGCTGATTTGCGGTGTGGTAGAACACGAGGTACCTTCCGTCAAAGGGCGCATGCCATGGTCGCGTTGTTGCCTACCAGTCAACGGGTTTCAGTGTCCGTTTCTCAGCTCTCGTATATCGGCTGCATTTACTCCTTTTTCTCCGGCGACTGTTGTGCAGTTCAGCCCTAGCTTGGCATGAGCTACTCCAGGTTGCACTGCAGAATCACTCTAAAAATGGCAACCCATCCTAGGCCAGGCCAATCAGTTTTTGTTACAGCGACGATCTCAGCTGGAGGCTCGAAATCTGCCGAACCTCGTGTATAAATAGTTGCCAATCCCCCGGCTTAACTGACTATCCCCGTCGACCATCAACATCCACCTCGAATCAGCACTTCCTACAAAACCAACAAGATGAAGTTCACTGCTGCCGTTCTCACCGGCCTCCTTGCCACGAGCGCCTCTGCTGCGTTCGACAAGTGGGCTCGTAAGTTGGAACCTAGCCAGATGCTCGTTCAGCCGTACTAATGCCGATCCAGCTTGGGGCAAGCGCGATTACTCCTGCATCAATGCCTACTCAGGGCCTACCGGTGCGTGCCTTCACTATACTTATGATATACTCTCTTACTGACAGTCTTCCAGAGAACAGCACACTGACCACAGGCACCCCGCTTGAGATCAAGTTCAACCGCAACAGCGGCCGCTGCGATTCTTTGAACGACTACCCTACGGGCAACTACAGCCTGTGGCTGCACAACAACCCAGTCCGCAACATGGGCTTCGTGAGCTCGGACTACCAGGTCAAGATCCAGGACGGAATCTCTTCGGATGCAACCAGCGTGACCTTCACTCTGCCGGACGATCTGCCCGAGGTTGCCGACGACACCGTTTGGTACCTTCGTCTGGACACCTATCTTCCTACTGCGCCCCAGGTTCGTCCCCTCCCTCTGCAATACTGGAGTAGGTGTTGATTGTTTGACTCAGATGCCTTCACTCTTCAATGCGCTGGGCCCTTTCCGAATCGTGCGATAAGTGCGGACTGCTCATCTTGTGGTAGGGCAGTCTGAGAATCGTTTCTTGCTGCGCGTTCCTTCAGTTTGACGGATCGATAGTGTTTGTGATAAATAGAGGTTATTATCTACATTAATCAAGTATCTGAGCGTTCTTTTGCACCGAGCGTATACTCGAAATCAGCACGCCCTAGCTCGCGAAGCAGAAGATATAATTTCACACACCCAGTACGATTCGAAGATGTCGGCCGGAATTTGTTGCTATAGTATTTCCCTGGTTGCCCGCCAGCACTCGGACTCTTTCTACTGTTCCTTAACAATGGTCATGTCCTCCATCGGGACACTCACATGCCAGAAATGAAATAACTGCTTGTTTCATGTTCTTGGCCATCGTATCAGTATAGTTGTATCACGAATCACCGACTTGTCAGCTTCCAGTGGACGCAAAGACCTGATCCATTTATCTACTTCCACTTCTTCTGACGATGCCTGAATACTCAAGGCAATCAGTCAAGTCTGTATACTCAGTTAGGTCTAGGGAAGCTAGTTTTCAGGAGGCAATGTCCATGTGAACGTCGTGTTTTAGGTCCGTCGCCTCAACCGGATCTGAGTCGAGGGAATGCTTGCGACCGGGCTTCTTGTCGGAACGGTGCCTTGAAATCTTCACTGGTTCCCTGGAAGCAATTATTGCAGGCTTCCCCCGATCTGTAAATCAACTAAGCCTTGCTGAAGGAAGGTACTATTATTTCACTAAATTGATAAGTAGTATCCTACATGTACATTTTAGGGCTTCTGTGTCCGGCCTGGACGGTTAATAAATTTATATAGACACATGTGCTTACGACACTTTTATATACAAGATAAAGGGAAAGAAAGTATTATTACGATACTCGAGGTATAATAATATTGCTGCAAGAAAAGCAAAGAATAAGGTGGCCGCAGAGCGGAGGGCGTTTTCATAAAAAAAGGACTCCGATGCGGGGAATCGAACCCCGAGCTGCCGTGGTCATCAAATCCTAAGAAGGAACTTGAAAGACGGCGATGTTAGCCGTTACACCACATCGGATTGTTGATGAATTTTCTTCTTAGCTTGAAACATAATACAACTTAGTTTTATAATGGTTTCGAATTGAACGATATTCTCCGATATACTTGGTTTGCATGATGTTCTTGCCATGTCCTTAAAAAGAACAATATTGTCCCAGAGAGGCGATATTACGCGTAGAGCTCTCTGCAAGCCACGCGATGTTGGACGGGCCACACTATGGCTCATAACCGTAAGATAGTAGTCATAGATACAGTTCCGTTCGAGGGTTGTAGAATGCAGGGCTTTAGACCGGCCTGTGAGATGTACCTATGAAAGGTGACCATGCAGGGGCGCTCTCTTGCATTATAAGCTACATTCATTGTCATGATGGTATAGCAACTAACTCTCCATAGCAAGTTTTTCGCTTCGTCTCGTATTGGGCTCCCTCATAGCGCCTGTCCGGCGTTTCATACCTCACTACTTTGCCAGCTTTCGATTACGTTCCTCTCAAATTTTCTTTTTCAAGCCAGCACTGAATACTTTGGGTTACGGGCTAATGTCCAAACTGTTGTGGGGGAACCTGTCGCCGACGGAGGCAGGTGTTCAATTATATATATAATCGTGTAGGTAGGCAAATCCCAGTGTAGAAGATATCAAGCATTCGACATACCGCACAAATCTCGCAAAACCAAAGAAGCTTCGCCCACTTATTTCAAAGGAGACTTTCGAACGATCAGTACAAAATTTACACGAGCATGGTGTCCTGGCAGTCAGATCTGTTTGTGTAGACGGCGTAGGTGTAAGGCGGGGCAGGCGGTGAGATCGGCCCCGATCGCCTGTGTTCCCCAAGCCACGAGCTCATCTGCAAGGGACTGGCCGTCGATATCAAGATGTCTGGAAGATTGTTCAAAAGCTGCAGGAGGTGCAGGCAGCAGAAGGTCCGCTGTGATGCCCGCACTCGTATGCCCTGCTCGCGCTGTCGCGCAGCAGGGTATGAGCACGAATGTGTGTTAGACACGATTAACAGACCACGCCCAGCGGAGCGGCGGAGGCATGCGAATACGGCACGGTAAGCTGCCTTCCCACAGGAAGTCGCTCGACGACTGCTGACCGTCTACACTGGGATAGCCAACGGAGCAGCTTTGACACGGGCTTGGGTGTCAGTCCGACAAGCAACATATCTGTACCGAGCAACCACCTGGAGAATATTGAACTGCAGCAGTTTAGTCCGCAAGACATGATTGCGCCACAGTCGGTGATGCACTCAATGTCTGTGAACATGAGAGAGGACTCTCCGATATTCCTGGGCGATTCGGACGTGTCCGATCCAAAGGGCGATATCATCTCGCGTGGAATCATCAGCGAGGAGGATGCCCGGTGCATTTATGAAAGGTCAAGAGATCCCGTTCGAGAATATCACCCAGACACTGACCGAGTCTTAGATTCATGAACTGTAGCAAGAACTTCATACCCTTGTTTGACCCCGTCCGAGATACTTTCGACTCCATCCGGTCGCGATCGCTCTTCTGCTTCACGGTGATTATCTACCTGGCGAGCCGTGCAGCTTCGGATTTCCGGGCCGACACTCATCTGCAACGAGTGCTACAGGATGAAGCACAGCGATTGGCAGAAGACTCCTTCTTTGCAAAACCAACCAAGTTGGAGACCGTTCAAGGGATGATTCTCCTTGCGGCGTACTCCGAAAAGACCTGGTTTTCGACCGCGCTCATTCTCCGGACCGCGTTGGATCTAGGTCTTGAAAAGTCCCTCGACACCCTGCTGGCTCAAAGCTCACCACCGAGAAGCTACCTATCGGCGCGGATGGAGGACCGACAACTCGTTTGGCAGACACGCACGTGGCTCATTTCGTCCACTCTCGAATTGGACGTCGCAAGTGGAACAGGGAGGAAATCACGCCTCGGCGATGTTGATATCTTGAAGCTGCGGAAATTTCTTGATTACCCTCTATCTCTTCATAGTGACATGCGGACCGTTTCTATCATCGAATACCATCAGATCCGAACGAGAGGGCGGCAAATAATCGAGAACTCAGCAGCCGCTCCGATCATATATACAGAGCTTCCAGCAATCATGCGGAAGCTCCAGCAATGGTGGGAGGAATGGGATGAGCTACATCATCGTAGGTTCTACGTCTAGTTTTTTTTTTTCTTTTTTCCTTTTGGACATTCTACTCACCACAGCAGAAAACGCCTTTCATCCTGGTGCATTTCAGCGGTCGTCTTTAAAATTGATGTTAAACTATGCTAAGGTAATAATAAGCCATCTATTTGGAAATCTATTTGGAAACCCAGGTTAACGCATGCAGGTTTTTACATACTGTGCGGCCATAGCTAGAATACAGAAACTGCAGCAGACCCCGGAAGGTGATCAAGGCATCAGCTCTGATGCCGTTCTAGGACTCTGGAAGTCACTGGTCGAGGTAATCGAGAGTCAGTTGACGCTATTAGTGACGGAGTCGGCTTATCGATGCCAACTGGTCTGGGCTCCGACTTACCCAGCCCTAACTATAGCTTTCATCAGTAAGTGCCATGCTGCACCGACGCCCACAAAACGACATGCTAATGTGGCTACAGCAACGTTCGCCATCAGGGTGGCGCGTTGGCATCCTACACTAATTAACCGGCGACTGGTTCTGCAGCGTGTCCGGCAGATCCTGGAGTATCTCAAGCAGCCCCCATACCCAGACATTCACAGAACAGTTCAGATATTTGTCAACTACGCTGGTGCTCTCCTCGCGGAACAAGACCTATGTAACGACCATGGTCAAGCAGGTGCCGCTCAACCGTCAAGAACTCCGGAGGTGAATAGCACTCCTAGGTCGGAGTTCATCACCAGCATCCCTGAGCAAGCTGCTGAGAACCCAATGATACGGATGGAAAAGTACACGGATCTGACCGCTCCATTGCCATCGGAGTCGCGGCCTGAACCAGTTCTGCCTAGGCTTCTAGGATTCGATATCCCAAACTGGAATCTGACTGCACCGATCGCCGATTCGTTTGACCTGTTTGAGGAAGGCCAAACAGACATCTTTGACTTTCTTCCTGACCTGTGCCGGACATAACGCTGTTGATCACGATGACGAGGAATAGCACATGAATATGTGCTGCCCATTCTTTCCAATCAGGCACGCATCTGAAAGCGAAGCGCAGCGGTTTGTTCTGAAAACCTGGGCCAGAAACCAGAAGACCAATAGATCATCGGTCACATGGCTGCGAGGTGCATTACAACTGCATTACGTCCCAGTTCTCCAATAAAATGCATACGTGGTCGCTGGGCCGAGTCGGTTTCTGAGGTGTTGAGACCGGGCCTTGGATCGGTTCCGACCGGGACCGACACCGGCGCCGACTCTAGTGCAAGAAACTGTGATATATGAGCAATTCTATTGGGAGAACAGTCCAAACAGGGAACAGAGGCAGCATATGCATGCGTCTGGACAGGTCGAATTTGATTCTATGAGTCAACTGCAATTTGGCGTCGAAATGGAGAGATTTCAATGCTTCATATTTAAATCAACCCGGACGGGTGATTGCAGCAATTCTCCGACTACAACCAAAAGCACACCAACACAATGGACGAAAAGAACCACGTTCCTCAGCCGGAGACGCATCCGCGCGTTGCACTGTCAGGTATGTTATGCAGCTTCGGCTCCTGCCTATACTAACATGACCAGAGTCAAATGCTGCACAGCCTAGATGCGTTCTTCCACCCACGCCGGCGTCCACTCCTACGGTAGTAACTTTCGAGGATTGCCCAAAGAAGAACCCGTACAAATGGCCCTTTTCAAGAAAGGTCTATGTCCTTGTATTCACATTACTATCGGTTATGAATAGCGGTGTCGCCTCGTCGCTCCCGAGCAATGCTGTGCCTTATATCATAGATGATTTCAAGCTGCAGAATACAAACGAGAGCAGTCTGCCAACTGGCATTTTTCTGTTGGGATATGTTGTCGGGCCTTTAATATGGAGCCCCCTAAGTGAAACCATCGGACGACGTCCTGTCCTGCTGTATACGTTCATATTCTTTTTTCTCTTCACCCTTGCATGCGCCCTGGCCCCTAATTGGTCGTCGCTTTTATTCTTTCGCTTCGTGTGTGGGAGCATGGGTGCGGCTCCGCAGACTGTTATCGGAGGCTCTTATGCAGATATATTCGAGGCGAAAGCAAGGGGGAGAGCAATGGCGTTTTATATGGCCGTAGGTCACTCAACCGTAATAGCTCGCTCGCTGCTGACTGAGACTAGGTAGCGAGCTTTGGGCCTATCATAGGGCCCATTATATCTGGTTTTGCATCTGAGCATGGCTGGAGATGGAGTTTCTGGGCGGATTTGATATGCGCTGGCGTCACCCTGGTTGGATTGATCTTCTTGCCAGGTACGTTTTCTGACCACGCCTTGAAATCATTACTGACTGGACATCAGAAACATTCGGTCCGGCGATCTTGAAGCATCACGCTGCAGAGTTGAGCCAAATATCTGGCAGGGAGATATCAGCCCCAGTATCAAAGTTCGATAAAGACCTCAAAACCATCTTCCTCCGGCCGATGTATATGCTGGTCTTCGAGCCGATCATCTTGTTCACGTCGTTATACGTCGGCATAGTCTACGCCCTTGTCTTCTTCTACTTCCAGGCCTACCCGATCATCTTCCCCGAGGTCTACGGCTTTACCATCCAAACGACCTCCCTCACGTTCCTTCCACGTATGCTTTACCAATACTCCTAAGCTCACCCATACTAACGTGGACTCTATAGTTGGAATCGGCGCCGCCTCGACTGCCCTCGTTGCCATAACCTGGGACTCCAAGTATTCGTCCGCCCTGCTCCGCAATAAACGCAAAATCTGGTTCCTTCCCCTATCCTTCAGTCCCGAAACGCACCGTCTACCAATCTCCTGTATTGGAAGCATCGCAACAACAATCTCGCTCTTCTGGCTTGCCTGGACCGCCAATCCAACAATTCACTGGATTGTTCCTGTGCTCTCAGGATTCTTCTTTGGCTTTGGATACCAGTCCATCTTTACCTCGCTGCTGATCTATGTGACGGACGCGTACAGAGTATACTCAGCAAGCGCACTGGCCAGTTCGGTGATTGTGCGCAGCATGCTCGGCGCTGCATTGCCGGTCGCTGCCAAGCCAATGTACGCGGCTCTGGGTGTGGGCTGGGCAACCTCTCTCGTGGGATTCGTGAGTCTGGCCTGTGTACCGATACCGTATGTACTGCTCTGGAAGGGTGGGTGGGTGAGAGAAAGGAGTCGGTTCTGTCAGATGCTTTTCAAGGACGAGTGCGAGGGGAGACAAAGTAGGATTACGGACGAGGACGCGAGGGAATCTGTGGAGTGTTAAATGCATCTGCAGGTTGGTGCTAGATGGAGGTTGGATTGCTTAAGGACTGGCAAGCTGGAGGGGTGTGCTGAATGTTGGCGACTCGAAAGCATCTATATTTGGCATGGGCATTGGGTAATAGGCACACATGTTAGTGATATAATCTAGGTAAGACAACAAAGAAAGGTACTGACTAGTTCGCAAATTGTCAATTGTCGACTCTAGTTCTGTTCAAGCAGGTATAGGCGCTGAAATAGGTATACTCTATACACCAAGTTAACCTAATCGGACTTGAACACCCAAAGCCGAGCTCTACGGGCACGTTGCTGTATATGCTCTCGTGATACCATAGGAAGTATAACAGTTTACCAAGAGCTGGGATACTTCGGTGGCTGTTTCAGATAAATGATTCTTTGCCTTTACGACTATCCCTGTATTGCATGACTTTTGCTGTTAATATCATTTGTCCAGGTTCAACTCCGGTCTCTTCCCTTATACTATCCATGATTATAGTGCACTAGCCAAAGACCTTATCCAGCACTCATAGAACCAATTCAATACTTTGGTACAGAGAAAAAGTCATGTATGGCGAGTGAAGTATATCATCATAAGAACTTGTTCACGTGCCAAGATGTACCCCTTAAGCTCTTGTGTCTCGCAATTATTCAGATCTTTTGCTATAAGGTTCCCCATTTCCTGGATCCTCATTATCTGTGGCCATCCATGATTCTCGTAGCTCATGACCGTCCCAGCCCAGCGGCACAACGACAGTGCGCTCTGTTTCCTCGACCCGCTCGATAGCTACTCACCCGTTAGTGAAGCGAGCAGTGTACCAGCAGAGTGTCACTCACAATAGTATGGTTCTCCGCCCAGGTACCCAAGCGGAATATTGTCTCTTTTTGTGGGTCTGGAAGATCCGCTAAAGGCGATTTTACACCTGTTGATACTGCTTAGCCGCACGTCCAGGGACCATCGCGAGAAGGATAGCAATGATGACACTTACTGATAGAACTTCACCACGGATGCAAGTCTGCCCCATACTGGCATGGTAGTCTGCGCGTCTGTGCAAAGACCGTTGGCTCGGCTGCCAAACCGATAGTTGTTGCTGGCCCATGGTGTTGACAGCGCAAATTACCCAAGATTAGCGCCACCCTCCACGTCCCCTTAGGGTTATATCAAAGCGGTGCATGGTCCCTGTATGCCAAGCAGTCTTGGGCGAGTTCGCTTGCATATTGCATAGTCTAACAAAATCTAGCCTGCCTAATTTTCAATCAGAGCGCCGCGGGTGCCGTCATAGCCGGCTAATTCCACCAAACTCGTAGCGTTCAGGAGGCATCCGGTTAGCCGACTCAAAACTGAAGTGAAGGGATCCAACCGGTTTTCCCAGGCAATCTGCCCATGCTCGTCCAGCCAGAGAATCTTGACCAATCCAGACTCGATAGCCTCACGGTCCAACAGGTAAAGACCCGCTTGGATTCTTAGCTGCGCTAGACTGAGATCCCGCCACCTCTCTTCGCCCTCCTGATATTGCGCTATCATCTCCTCATCATCCTGCCCACTGCGGTACCGTATACTACTGCCGCCGCCGTCCACGCCCCAAACGCCGCTCAAATCTGTGATCCCCGGCACGCGAACAAACACTTGTCGCCAGGAGTCACCACTACCGTCGTCGAAGTCGTAGCGGAAGGGATCATCGAGGATCTTGTCCCCTGAGACCCCCCACCCTGGGATTTCGGATGCTGACTTCATCTGTTCGTATTTTTCAGCGAGATCTGGGTCGTAGCATGTGCGCAGCCAGACGGTCTGCCAGCCGGTACAGCTAACGAGGCTGATATTCCGCTCGTGTGCCGTCTGGTGTGTGGCCAGCACACGTTTGATCTCCTCGCTGAGTTCTGGCGGGGCGCCCTCGGACTCAGCACGTTCTTGATACGGCTAAGGGGTTGTCAGGCTGGTGTATTATTTGCCATTAGGGACAAAGAGAAACAAACATAACGCTCTATTAGCGTCAGGCTCTCCCATTCCCAGACGAGCCGCTCCCACTGTTCCTGACTGTCTCCAGTGGCATTGTGATCCCACCGGTCCTGCGTGCCAAGATCAGAACAGAACTGTACAGGAGATTGGAAACTAACTGAGAGGAAGATGTCAAATGGAAGACGGCCGTAATCGGCCTCTTCTTCTAGCGCTTCGCCGGACATTTGCGGTCAGAACGAGAAATGGAATAGTGGAGGAATAGTGGAGGGATGAAAAAGAAGAAAAGTAAGAGAAGCGATGAAATATCAGGGCATGCAACGCTAAATTAGTGTCTTCTGAAATGCCAACGCCCAACGCCACCAACACGCTCTGATTGAGGAATCCCTTTGGCAGTACATTCTGCCACTGCACATATTACTTTATTTACAGCAGACTTAGTGCTAACAGGCCACCAAGATGGATGCATGCTTGCTGCTCTACCTGAGACATGTCACGCAGCTAGAGAATAACTCATAGCTCAAAAGGAGACGCCAATCCCACCTTTTCATTCATCCCAAACACCAGTCACCATGGGTCTCCAACACCTTCTGCCTTGTACTCTCCTCGTGGGAGCCGTGCTGGCGAATCTTCATCTCTATCGCCGACAGGATGGCCCGGTCGGTCCCGGCACCGCGGCCAATTGCACCTGGTACGACACGGCCCTTGACTCAACCTATACCTGCGATTGGTTCGAGTTCAACCTGGGTCTGTCCCATGAAGACTTTGTCTCCTACGTGAGTCCCTCTATGCGCACCAACCATCTTCACTAACGCAGGTGGCAGAATCCCTCGTTCCTCGACGAATGCAGCGGTATCAAGGTCGGCAATTCCTACTGTCTTGAGGTCAACAATGGCCAGCCTCGCCCGACGACTACCTCGCCATCCTCCACCAGCACGGCGACCCCCAAGCCGCCGCCCACACAGGATGGTCTGATCGACACCTGCACGGCCTTCTACCTGGCGGCCGCCGGCAACACCTGCGACAAGATCGTCGCCAAGTACGGAGGCACCTCCACAACGGCCGACTACATCGCGTGGAACCCGGCCGTCGGGGCCGACTGCAGCGGCATCTGGGCCAGGACTTACTACTGCGTTGGGGTGCCCGGTACGCCGACAGGCAATCCATCGACGACAACCACGCCGACAGGAGGCCCGTCCCCGGCGCAGGACGGCATCATCTCGACGTGCTCGCGCTTCTACAAGGTCGTGGCCGGCGACACCTGCGAAAAGATCGCCGCCAAATACGGCACTTTCTCCACGGCGGACTTCATCGTGTGGAACCCAGCCGTCGGCGAGTTCTGCAGTGGCATCCAGGTCGGCTGCTACTACTGCGTGGGCATTCCGTCCACGCCGACGACCACCACGACGCCCACGGGTCCTGCGCCCACTCAAACCGGCATCATCTCCACCTGCAATCGGTATCACAAGGCCGTGGACGGTGACAGCTGCGCTGGGATCGTCAAGCAATACGGTACCTTCTCGCTGGACCAGTTCCTCGCCTGGAACTCGGCGGTGGGAGCCGACTGCGGAGGCCTGTGGCTGGGATACTACTACTGCATTGGTATGATGCATTCTCGCGTAGCTTCCTATGAAGGCGCTGGCTAATATTCCGCGTCCCCGGAACGGCGACCAAGACTACTACAACCACCACTACGGCCGGCTGCACCAGTGCGCCGACCCCAACGCAGCCCGGCGCCGTTTGCGCCTGCAAGAAGTGGCACAAGGTGGTGAGCGGAAACACCTGTGACACCATTCAGAAGCAGTATGGAATCATGGCGGCCAACTTCAACAACTGGAATTCGCAAGTGGGAACGAACTGCACGAGTCTTTGGCTTGGATACTATGTGTGTGTGGCGCGTAAGCAGACGCGGCATTGTCTGAACATGACCATGCATGAGTTTTATGCTTGTTATATCAGTGCTTGAACGATACCAGATGATTTGGAGAACGGTTGTCGTTGAACTCCTTGATCACAACAGAAATATACTGTTTCAGTACGAAAAGTACAAATATGTAGACATGGACTATTCTATTCAAGAGCAATCAGGCGGAACCTTTTTCTGTAGGGTTTTTTAGTCGATTGCCTACATACCTCCCATAGCTCCATCGTCTCGAAAACGGTTTCCGACTCAGTATGGGCAAGGACGAAATAAATGGAATCGCTCGTACGTAGGTACTTGTTGGGAACTTGTAAAGGACATTCTGATAATGACGCTGACTCTATATCACACTCAGGGCAAAACACAATGCAATATATTTATCCAGTGTATAATCTATCTATAGCTCGTCTTCTCAACCCAATTACCACTCCCGTCAATGATCATCAACCCGGTGATACGACTCTGCAGAGCGGCACCGATGCGCACCGCCTGAATAGCTCCCTCGAGCTTCACAGGCACGGGGGTATTTTCCAGACAAGAAGTGGTGAACTCGTTTGCTCAGTGACGAAGACGTACTCGAAACGATCGAAGTAGTATTAGGGATCTTGCGATAAATGCCGGTATTGTCAAAGACGTTGACGAGGTTGAGGGCCGGCTGGGCGTTGACGGTGACCTTGCCGCGGCTGCCGATGATCTCGGTGGCGTCCTCCTGGCCGGCGGCAATCATGGCGAGGCGTAGAAATATGCGATCTTGCCGTTGTAGAACTCGAGCTGGCAGCCGGGAGGTCAATCGAGACGGCAAACCTAGCAGAGGTATTTTTGTGATCGATACATCCTGTAAACATGCCACCTAGGGCCGGGGAGTCCTCTGGGAATGGAGCATCTCATGGAGCATCTTGTTACTGCTTACCCATCATGAATGCGGAGGTTCCGCATAGATTGGCCATGAATGTGTGATCCTTTGGAGCATAGTCCGGGCAATCTTTCGAACAATTGGAGAAGTTACCCGCGCAAGAGCGCCGGCAACTCCATGACCGGGCTCATAGGGTAACCCTGATTGACGGGAGTGTCATCGCATGCCACTTTGCTCGGTCTATCCAGTACAAATCCCCTAGTATACACGGTCCATGGACTCTGAATAGACGCCTGACCACGAAGTTTGTTCCTGAAAGAAGAGTTAGGATTCATGGCATGCCCGATTCCGCCGCGAGAGGAAAGTAGTCGCGTAGGACGCTGTATTGCAATGTACAGTAGTACTGAGCAGATAGCGGGCTAATGACTGTTCGTACTTTTCATGGCAGAAGAGAGGATGGCACCTAACAAACAAAACACCTTCACTCTCTTGGAACCCTCGTCTCCTTCCCTCTCGTGCCCACGCCTTCTCAGCGGACATACAAACGTTCACCACCGCACAAGCATACTTTGTGACCAAATGCAGAGCCCGTCATCAGAACTGTTCTTGTATTCGAGAAGACTAGGGTGCACTAATCCCAAGAAGCAGCCCCTGTACCTGTCTTGCTAACCCAGTAGGTGACGGGGCGCGTGACCGCCGTGGGGGCTCATTCTCCGTGTTCTTATCTCTTCGGTGTGGTGAATGCAGCAGTGAGTCCGATAGTTTGGACTGATGGTTGTTGGGCATTGTTATCGAGGTAAGCCGCTCTCTTGTAGAGCATTTTGAAGCCGTAAAGATAGCCATCGAGAACGACAGAAGCACCTCAGCCGCTTTATATCGACAGACAGACTTCGCAAGAGTATGTATTGTACCGACAATGTAGCGGCCTAGTGGGAACGGGATTGCGTCGATAAAAGCCTGAGGCAAGACCTATGTTTCACCTGCGCATAGTTATATAAATTAGGTTTGCTTGATGTCCTTAGCAAAGGATCGCTGACATCGCCTTGCGGTCAATGACTGCAGTAAAGGCGAGGCTTTCGTCTGTCAGACAGAATGCAAAAGGGGAGTAGTGGGATTGGTGCGTTGTAGACGCATTTCTTCGGTTTCATCGAGTCGAAACGTTCACTAAGGAAAGGCCATGGAATCCCATAGATACCACGAATATGCATCGACCGGCGGTACTGCGCATTCTCCCTTATACTGGCTTTATGTTTTTCCGATTGTCTTTATGCGTTCTCCTTACATGACCAGTTAGATAGCTATTTACTAGGTGTCTGTATATGCTGATGCGTAGCTCCTTATTGCCTGTCGACCGGCCCGGCCACCTTCTCTTCTGTTAGTCGAGACAATTGTATGGTCGTCAAAATGCCGCGTACGGTTTACTCTCTCAATGGACAGAGGGAGTTCCTGCGTCGCGTCAACACCCGGGTAGCAGCGTACTCTCCACTCATGGCGGATAGATAAGGCGATGGCCAGAAGTATTTACCTGTCAGGAGGATAAGATGTACTGCGGACTAGGCGGGACATACTACCTCTTGGGACAAAGTCCAGGCACGACATAACACCCCTAACGCTGCAGCAGTTGCTAAAGACCAGAAAACCCGAACATCAGTGCTTGTGTCACTTGGTGCTAAAAATTTTGATGGCTGTTCCTCGCAAGCCTTATATAATTGATTCTGCTCATCTAGATTGGTATCTGATTGGTACTCTGTACTGTGCATGCTCTCCAACTATGTCGCAATCATATTCTATCCCAGCCAATCAGCCTGCCCACGCACCCATTGCTCACCAACAGGCGCGATGGCGTGTTCAGGCACTTATAATCCCGCGGTCAGCCAATCTCCACGAGGGCTAAGTCATGCAACATCAACTCGTTCCGTCAACTATACAATGACCGCACCGATATCCATAGCCATTATCGGAGGCGGCCCAGGCGGCCTGGCCACTGCAATTGCAGTATCAAGGCTCCCTTTTGTCTCAGTCAAGTTGTACGAACAAGCCCCTGAACCTCGCGAGGTCGGCGCAGGCATTAGCATAGGGCGGAATGCGTGGAACGTGTTGAAGTTGCTGGGTGCTGCGGACGGCGTCAAGGGGAGGAAGATTGGGTTCTCGTGGCAAAGGAATGGCCGCACGGGGGAGCCAGTGAACCTAGATAGTGGCAGTTCTGCAGCACTAGCTGATCAGCATGATGATCCACGATATGCGTCGATTAGGGCTAGGCGGACGCGGTTGCAGGCAGCTCTTTTGGAGAAGGTGCCCGACGGGCTTATTCAGTTCGGGAAGAAGCTGCTGTCCATAGAAGATCTTGGACAAGGTCAGGGCGTCCGCCTGGGATTCAAAGATGGCACGGAGACGACGGCGGATCTTGTTGTTGGTGCTGATGGGATACGTTCGGTGGGTACCTTACCTATAAAGGTTACTAATGTAGATAGATATATGATATATGGCTGACCTGCTTGTTTTGCTAGATTGTACGACGCACCTTGTTCCCTGGCCACCATTTACATGTGACGGGTGCGTCTCGTCTCAGCCCTAGAAGCTAGAACTGACCTCTAACTGTCTATAGGCAACACTGCGTTCCGGGTCCTCATCCCGCTCTCCTCAATTGCCCATGTCAAAGACTTTCCCACATCAAATGGGTGGTGGCATGTCCTAAACGGCCACCTCTACTTCGCCCAGGTGGACGACGAGTCAGACCCAGAGCCGCGGCTCTGCGAGATCACCATCCGCTCTTACAATGAGCGTGTCAACCCCGACAGAACAGCCACCTGGGCAGTCCCAGTAACAAATGAGCACGTTCTTAGAAGGACTGGTGTACGCGTTTACGCACCTGTCACGTCACCTTGGGTCTTGTGCTGATGATTATTCCAGGAATATGACCCCCGGATCCAGGAAATACTCAAATTCGTCCCCGAGGGAACCTGGAGAGAGTTTGCGATGGTGGCTGGACCCTGTCTGCGAGATATCACGGCATGGGACAAGGTCGCCCTGATTGGAGACGCAAGCCATCCGCTCTCAGGGGCATTTGGATCCGGCGCGGCATTCGCAATGGAAGATGGCTGGATTTTAGCGCAGGCTCTGGCACTTGAGCATACGAGAAATTCCAGCGCTAGCGCGGTAATCCGGAAGTCATTGGAGATCTTTCAGCAGATTCGTGGTCCTTACTATGAGCGCATGTGAGTGCCCAAATTCCTGTACTCTGACTATGGTGCTCAAGTGCTAATTTGTGTTGTTCTGATAGGTACGATTACCTCTCGTCAAGGGAAAAGCACACCCAGGGTACTCGGAAAGAAGTTCCCGACTTTGACAGTATCATCAAGGCGAGGATAGCCGGGTTCGGGTTCGGTTCGAGCGGCAAAATGGACTGGATCTATAAGAATGACATTGCGCAGGTACGGCAAGAATATCTTGCTGAAGACCAAACAGCAAGGCTATAGGCCGGTGGGAGGCAAGGGCATGTAGATAGCTCTCATAAATAGATTCGTTGTTGGTAAGATGAATCTCCATCAATTATAGACATCGAATGATTGTCTCGCCGCTGGTATGAGCAACTGATACAGCAGCTGTTCTGGCTCTGTGCTGATTTATGGCAAACGGCATCAAGAAGAACTGCGTATAGCCTTGAGAGATCTGGTGTTGGCCTCAAATCGCAGACGGGTTCAATGGATTGCGGCCAGTACAAATCTTGAACATGAGCTGTAGAAAAATCGATTGTTTCGAATTATTGAAGAAGCGTACTCCGTAGTGGACCTGAATGTAGTGAATCTGAATGCAGCACTAATATCTTTGCTGCTATTTTTAAATGGGTATTGTATTATCTTAAGTAGATCTATTACGTATAATATTCTTTTTGCTTGCTAGGCTCTTAAGCTGTATAATTGATTAAGAAGGAGATATAAAGAATATAAGAATCTTTCTACAATACAAATAATTCTTCTTTAGCGGAAACGTGTTGTTATTCTATACTTAATGCGCATTTTGGAGGCTGGACCTGGATTCAAGGAGAGAACAAGACAAGAAAGAAGCCTATCAGATAGCACCCTTGGCCATGGATAGGGTATAAGGACGAGACATGCGGGATACCCTGCCAGTACGTCAAGCACTCTAGATCATCCCCAGAATAAACCGCAGAAGTCTAGATGTCTTGACTGCAGCACATCGACTTGGTCAGGTGGGACTGACTATGTGTTCAACGATCTTTGCATGATCTCACTGACTGCACGTCAGCTAATCTAGGGCTAAATAGAAGTTGGTGCGCTGAGTATCAGACTATTCTTTCATTTTCGATGGGACAAAACCTCTGGAGAACATGCAAATACTTCAATTGCTCTCATATGACTCAACGGCAACCTAGATTTAATAGTGCAAAGACCAAAACAAACCATTGAATCTTGTTTCGAGACAGAGTGCGGTTGTTAGCGAGCTGTCCCTACTAAATAGCCCGCTCTGGGCTTGGTCTCCTGCTAAACACGGTCTCAAGTCTGATATAGGAGCTCTATACCCGGTCCAACACCACCCCTCCCCTTCCTGGGGTCCCTCTTCCTCCCCTTCCTCCTCAACGCGAGAACGTCATTATTGCCTACACCAAAATGCTTCAAGATGCTTGGAAAGCGCCAATTAATTAAACCTATAGGACTAACTAACAACCAGCCAGCGCCCCTTACCTCCGAAACCTAGGACCACCCGCCAATACTCCCACCTCCACCACTTCCGCCAAAGCTGCTCCCTCCTATGCTGAAGCTTCCGATGCTTTCATTGTCCGTTGCAGTGCATTGCGTCTGCGTTGGCACAGTCGCACTGGTCTCGGCGCGCCCCGTAGTAACCTGGTTTGTAACATGTTGCGGCTTCAAAAGTTCCGGCGGACGGAGCATCCATCGCGGTTTCAGAGTGCCGGGCACATACCTGTCTCTCATCGTCTCCTCCAAATGAGACGGTAACGGCCACCTCAGTTTTCTGTTCCTTAACCACAGCTTCACAATATCGCGTTTCCTTTCCGAGGGTGATGTGATGCGATGCAAAACAGCGGGATTGTTGATAAACAGCAGGTCGCCGTTATTCAGACGCAGTGAAACAGAGGTTGCTCTAGCGTGACCATCTACCTCTTTCACAACACCGGTGCTAAATCCCCTTTCAAGGTAGTCCCCGTCTTTACGACGAGTTGCGTGAACGGATTCTATGTCCCGGCGTGGTCTAGATCTGTACTTGGATCCTGTGTTCATAATAATTCTGCCCTGGTTCGGAACGGACCTAGAGCCCTATATTAAGAACAAGCTGGGCCCAGCACAGTTTCATGGCTTGGTTTGGCTATGTAAGCGTGGAAGAAATATAGGCATATCTCCAATCGGGTTAAGGCGTAGGAGGTCCCATCGGGAGATATCGGCTTCCTCAACCACTGATGCTGCATTTGATATGTTTAAGGCTCAACTGCGCAAACTCAGCCTGAGACTACTAGCCGTTCAAGTCAAGGAAAGTCAAGGAAACTTACTCCGTAGTAGATTAAGCCTGGTAAGGCTGAGCCTCCACTGACATCCCCCTTAACCTGGATTGCACCACCAAGTATAGAATCGTATACTCTCTGGCACATATATTGTCCTACCAACAGTATTTTCTTTTATTTACGTTATATGTTCGTTAGGACATAGAAAGCTAGAAGACATCGTAAGTAGACTATATGCAGACAGAGAGCGTACAACCCCAACCCTACTGATGAGTTCGTTTGTCTTGCGATTACCATTGTACACAAATGATAATGGGATGAATTCTTGACTAGATAAAGATATTTAGAGCCAAATCGAACTGTACTATATGTCTGTTTTAGCCTCTCGTGACTCCTGCAAAGAAGCCATGAAGTGGCTGATTAGACTTTCCTTATCAGGGCCGTCGCTCTTACATGGTATCCTTTCAATCTTATTGTTGATATTTTTGATGAGTGTTTGGGAAGCAACTTCCATGACCTGCATGAGTTCCACAAACCAACTGATCCGTCTTTTATACCAGACTTCACCCTCGCATGCGGCATCCCATGTGTCTTTAGATCGAATGTACTGATGCTCTAGCCAGATGACATACTCGGCCATGGAGTTCGCCAAAGGGACAACGTCGAAATCAACTTCTGTATTGAATATATGGCAAAACGCATCATTCTTATAGTCAACCTGATACGGTTCCTATCCTTGTCAGATGCCTCACGGACTTGGGCTTGAGGAACTTACAACCGTAGGGCCCTTGGAGTTATTGCGCTCTCCTTTGCGCTTCGCCTCAAGTCGTTCTTTGTGTTTCTCTTTGAGCATAAGGATCCATTCAGACCTCAAACACTCAAGTGTCTTGTGGGTCAATGGAAGCATTTCCTCTTCAAGATTCGCAATAATCTCTTCTTCCTCATCTAGAATTTCGTCGATGTCTGCCTCAGTCATATGCTTTCTCGGCCAGGGAAGCTCCCAGCTCAATACGTTGTTCCCTCTGTGACAGCACACATGCGTTATCCCCGCTCTTTCAAAACAATTTCTGCGTAAAAATCCTAGTGCGAGCCTTTTCGAGGCCTCACGACCTCTGAGTTCCTCAACGAGGGAGAGAAATTCCAATGCCCACACAAAGGCGGGTGCTTTTGTCATTGTATCAACAAAAGTAATATCAAAGGCCGCAGGCAGGAAGCAACCCTCGGGAGAGCAGGCACACCGGCAACCGTCCGATATAAAAATGTCGAGGTTGGCCTTTAGGCATATCCGAATGGAATCCATTATATCAAAAGTCCTGAAGTTCAGCAATTGCAGATGCTGGAGCAGCGGGAACAGGAGGGTACGTCCTTCGTGGTCCACATGGTTTATGTTGATTCCGTAGTCAAGCAAGGACTGGGTGAGTGTTGCATCTAATACCGGGACCAGCGAGAATATGGCAGGCTTCCCTGCACTGTTTGGTTGACCAAACAGTTCGAAACCGTGTCGCGCCAACACTTTGACATCATCGTGGCTTGAGACAAAATGGAGAAGATTGTTATCTTCAGTTCCGTCACGAGGATTACCAAATCTTATGTTGACATCTGAACATAGACCCACGAGCTTTGCAAAATAAATACTCCATTCGTTAGCCAGATACGTTTCACGAGATATGAGTCGCATCAGCGCGCAGCAGGTGAAGTACTGGCAAACACTCTCTGGGTAGCTCTCTTGAACCGTGTCTAGGATGTCCATTATTAATGGCCAATGGCTGCGAGCAGCCGCATAATCGATAAAGTTCCTCTTCCATCTGTTATCGCGGATGAAAGGATTTGCCCCTTGATTGATGAGCAAGCGAACCACGTCTGTCTCGCCCATTCCAGCAGCATACATTAAAGGAGTGATACCGTGGTTGTCCTGGATGTCCATGTCATGGCCACTTTGGACAAGCAGACGGACTGTTTCCACATTGCGAACCGCCAGATGTAAAGGCGTCTGACCTAGAAAGTTCCTCTCCGTATGCAACGACGAGCATGCGAGAAACGAAGTCACCGAGGTTGGATGATGTAGAAGCACGATCTCGTGAAGGGGCGTTAATCCACCAAAGCCTTTTACTGCCCATCAATGAATGCATAGAATGTACAGAGTATGATTACTTTACTTACCTGGGCTAGCACTGGCAAGTATCGCAAGGTAATCGATGAAAAAAGGGTCCGGCGTGATTTCCTCGGCAATCCAATTTGGCGAACAGGGGGACGGCCATTCCTCGTAAACTGGCGACTCTATAGCGCCCGGGTCAAAGCCACATGCGAGAATCGCCTCTAGCAAGTCGATATGGGGACCTTCGCCAATCCACTTGGCACATTGAACCAGGAACCTGTGAAGCGGATATCAGCCTGAGTAATCTCGGCTACAATATCTGGGCTGCAACTTACCTTTGGTCTAGACTTTCAAGCGTCATTCCCAATTCGCTGGCAAAGAATTTCAGAAGCTCGAACTGTTCATTCGTGCGCTGACCTCGATTTGGGCCGTAGTATAGGAGCTCCTATTGTATGGTTAGACCAGCATAGTGGGAGGCAGTCTCACTGATTCCGCACCTGAACATAGTTGCGCCCGCCTGGATGTATATGTCGATTTAACGAGGGGTCACATCTTCTGAGCTCCTGAAATGTCTCCTGAACCTCAGACAGTTCCAGCAGCCCCCATTTGAACCGCCAAAGTGCCTCGAAGCCGGGCGAGGTGTATTTCACCACTCGTTCTATGCTGAGACCCGGTCTAAGCGAGTAACTTCCAGCGCCGGTGATGAATTCAACGGCAGCATTTACCATGAATGGGATTCCGTATCTAGAGAGGGCAAACTGTAGGCTCCAACGGTAGCGAGAAGCTGTACACTTCGCATTGCTACATTTTTTAAAGAATGTGGACGGTGAGGTATACTCAAACGCCCAGAAACGAGCTGAGCTGCGGTGGGTCAAATGACAGGAGCAGTGGCAGTGCCTGACAGGACAGTCCAACGCCCGCGACCGTCGTGGTGAAGTTACTAGATAGCTCGCGTGAGCTGTATGTGGCGGAATGGGCTCCGCGATGCTGGCGCGACTTGCAGGCGTAGAAGGCTGTTCTGGCGCGTTGGGAATCATAGCACTGTTGACAACGGATGAAGTTACAGCGAGGGTCATATCCTGAGCCAGCCTCTGAGTCAAGTGTTGAGAGTTTAATGCAATTGTACTGCGAGAAGGTCGAGCGTCAGCCATTTTTTCTATGATCCGCGTTAGGAGACTCACAAGGTCAAATCTAATATGACGGAGTCAAGCCTCTGCCCGACGTCGCTGAGCTGACTTTTGATGCCTTCGCCATGTCGAGCACCCTGCAGTTTTTTACCCAGATGGGATAGCTTTTCACTCATTCGCTGGAGGGTATTGTCGACGCTACTGTACTCAAGTTGACAGTTCTCAATAGCAGAATCGACCATTCTAGACGTTATTCTAGAAGTTTGAACTGTCTCAAGGAATAGCAATTTTTCCCGCAGCCCCTCAAGACGCCTGATAAGCGACTCCAGTTCACCGCTAGCTTTGTTCTTGCTGTACTCGCGAATATCCCGCAGTCGTCTGATCGTTTCGCTGATTTGAAGCGCAAAGGCTGCTACCCCGATACCGGCGGAGACTACTCCAACAACCTCCGCCATACTGCCGTACCTTGTGACTTCGTTTGGTGTATGGAGAGAGGGAGAGTCGTGGAGAGGATCATGAAGCAGCTCGGTGGGCGAGTGCGCACGAGCTAGCCGCCGTCGCGGGGTCCTGTCAGCCTTGCCAACAACTCAGCCTCATCAGACAACCAATGATGTCTGAAACAACTGCAGAGCATAAGATAAAGAATATAGAGTATTGCCGTTGATTAGGGCAACACGGAAATCACAAGGCCGCCTGCGGACAACACTCGGATATACCAGTTCATCGGTCATCTTAGAATCGACGTTCAAATTGGGGTTCACCCCATCAATGCCAATAGCATTTCACCTTCAATCTATTACGTCGGGTTTTTCCCAGAGCAATCTCGCAAGAAGACAGAAAACCCTTCCCACCAGCCTTTCATCGAGACCTGGATACTTCTGCCTTAAAAAAAAGTCACGTGCTGTTCATACCCTACCATGGCCTCAGTACCGGATGGATGCTGTTAATGGAGGATGCAGAGAGACTGACATTTCTGGGAGAATCTAGCTTTTAGCGTTAGAACTATAACAGAGAGTAGGGCGAGATTTTTCGTACCGCTGCCCGCTTGGGCAGACCCCAGCACGAAAATGTGTCGAGGTAGAGCAATGGTAGACATTTTGATCATTGTGGGTGGACAGTCAAGTTACCCGAAAGATGTTCCGTGTGCTTAGCCAGAGATATGCAAGGCAACACTACCTAGAGGAGATGGGCATTTAGTCGTCTGTGGCGCGAATGGATGGGATGACCAACAAATCTTCGTCTAGTATGCTTGAATAGGATTATGACTCTCCAGATGCTGCATTGGTCGAAGTATGCGCCTAGCTATGCCATTATACTGCCCTATTTCATGCGAGACTCAGAACGACTTTCATGTCCATGAATACCCACGAAAGCGGGGTGACCTACTACATTCACCCACTCGATCTAACCGGTAGAGTATATCTAATCATCCACTTTTCCGTTCCACGATGATGTTTGACCAGACTAGGTTTTTGGGGGTGGATATAAAGTTGTTGAATTGCCATTGAAAGAGCATAAAATTTGGCTAGAACCCGTATAATCTGACCTCTGTCGCAAAGAGCCCAAAAGCCATTTTCCACGGCCATTCAGCCCTGCCTGTGAGCGAGAGCGGGCTTTCTCGTCAAACCATTTTGCATGCGGCGCTCTTTAGAACGAGGCTGTAACTAAGCGCCCGCAGCAAATGATTGGTGATGGGCGCCCCAGTGCTACTTTGAGTGCAGCCAGGAAGAAGCGTCGACCCAAGAAAATGAAGCGCCTAACAGTGCCACAGACCTTTCTTTTTAGTGCCTTAGTCTGACAGGTCTATAAAACCGTAATGGTAGTCATCCTCTCTCTATCTTCATCAACGCAGCAAGAATCGGTAAATAAAGCAAAGATTTACAGGACTAGCTGCCTTGTCTTTTCGTGTGACAACACTACAGTACCTTAACCCTCAAAAAAAAGGCAGCGGGGATCTTATATCTGAATCTAGAGCCTTTCTGCTCAGCCCCTCAGTATCATTTTATTATTTTTTTGTTTGTTAGCCAACTCACCGGCCAAAATGATCCACCCAGCCGTCCTTCGGCGCCAGTATGACGAGTTATGCAAGGCCGAGAGCAGCAAGGATGGAATTATCAAAGTATGTTGCCTTCTTAAACGTCCCGTGAAACACATGACAAGCTGACCCTTTCGCTAGAACCTTTTCGAGTATATTGAAGATCTTGAGGAAAAGCTTCAAATTGAAAAGAATGAGGTCGATTCTCAAAGGCGGGCGGTTATTTCGCTCAGAGACGAGCGAAACGAGTTCAAAGCTCAGATGGAGGACCTCGTTGCTGAGAAAGTGAGTTGCTGCCTCTATATTTCCTGATAGTCTCCTGACGCAGCGATACAGCGTAAATTCGATTATGTATCTGTTTTAGTAGATGGTGATTGTATGAATGTAGGTGATATGTGTCTATCCAAAGAGGGCGCGACTCCTAACAAACATCAGTTCCAGAACCGGTTTATCCAGGATGGCAAAAAGGGTGGCCACGATGCTGCACAGGCTTTGATCCACGCAGTACAGGAGCATATCAAAGAGATTGACCCCAAGGCGAGTCCAATTATCAGCTGCAATATCCGGGTCTATTCGAATTTGCAGGGCTTAGCCAAGGTCTACCGCGAGACCGGCATCCTTCGTCCTGACCAAGACTTATCTGCTTTTATTCGAGGTTTCAATATGGAAAGTCCGCTGTGTGACTTTGTCGATGCGGGTGATGGGAAAGAATGTGCTGATGTCAAGATAAAAGGTTGCCCATACCAGTCAGTCCCCCTCAGCCAGGAGTACTAACCAACATGTATGGGAATAGGTTTGTTCGCAGAGGATATCAACAACATCCACTGTCGCCGCATTATCTTCTGCGCGTCCGCAGATAGCGGCTACGTGCGTGTTTTGGGTCCCCATCGTGGATCAAGACGTATATCTCTCGTCAAGGGGCCTCCTTTCCCCCGCGAGATGGCCGAACTGGCTGCGAGCTTGGAGACCGTGACATTCTCAGATGTATTCAAATCGTCCAAGTTGTTACCCCCAGTCAGGCGATCATCATCTCAAGACACCGCCAGTCCAGCAATAACGTCCACCAACATGCCCGCCATAGTGCCTAACCATAACTCCATCCTCAACTACGCCTCGGCGGCGAAGGCCGCTGCGGCGGCTACAATTGCACCAACGAAGGACAGCAACACTAAATCAAAGTCCAAGCCTCGGCTATCAGTCTGTCTTAATGCCCGCAATCAGCGCATCGATAGTGTCCTCAAAAAATCGTCTAAAGAGGCTATCGCTGCACTCAAGAGCCGCAAACTCTGCAACCAGTTCCATATCCTGGGATACTGCCACAACATGGCTATGTACGGCAACTGCACGCACGAACACGGGACTGAGCTCAGCATACAGGAACTTAATGATCTGATGCGCATTGCACGCTGGAGTCCATGCTTTAGTGGGCTTATGTGCCGCGATGTTAACTGTATCTCTGGCCACCAGTGTCCTTATCAAGATCACTGTACGTATAAGGGTGATTGTAAATTCAAGGATACGCACAACGTGGATACGGTTATTGTGAGTACATTGGAAGTTTAAACTCATAAATTCTTCTTGATTACTTATAATTTTATTTTCTTATTTTATTGTTATATTTTTACCTACTGGTATAGTCAGGAATGCAAAGTCCACACTGAAATTTGTTTGTTTTTGTGGACACGGGAATATAGACGGCAATATAGAGTAGTTAATGCACTATGTGCTAATGGCTGCTTAAGGCTCTTAAGATCTTTAAAGGGTGCTCGGGTTACATACGGCTCCCTCCGAGATCGCACTTGTCGCAGGGCTTACTAGACAGTCTTGCACATGTAATGCCGCTATATCAGATGATAGCAAATGGTTATATGTGTGTAAGCCAGAAAAGACGTGCTGAGAGGCAAGGCACGTGGCTAGAGCGCTTCGAGACAAGTATTTATACTTAAGCAGTTCGGCAAAGGGTATAATATTAGACCAAGGCAGAAGCGGCTAATGCAGGTCGAGGACGGACTTTGTTAGAATCCTTGCATAAAGAAATAACGTGATACAATTCAGGCAATTAACGAAAGCCAGGTCTGCGATGGCCTGATCTGTGGCGAAGCCAGAATATGTTGAGATATTCAGCTCATATCGCCAGATCCCGACAAACAGGACAGTTAGAGATGTAAAACAATATAGGTGGTATGCACCACCACCGCCGGGCTTCTGCCCTGCGGCATGCCTTGTAAGCCTATCACTCATACCATCTGTGTACCCTCACCATCGCTCGGACACCCAAGGGCATCCTCTATATCTTGGATCAGACCGGCGACTGGCTCGGACACTAACGCCAGCGCTTCCTGAACAAGACCCAGGATTTGGCATACGACGCCCAATATATCGAGCTGACGAGTCCGCAGACGGGTAGACGGCACGATAGTGTCTCGAGTTGCTGCACAGTTGCTGGTGCTAAACGCATTGACAAGATCACTGTAACCCGCCGTGAAGGACTCGATGGCGGCGAGACGCGGCTCGAGTTGAGGAAGAAGTGAGGAGGACGTGCCGGAGGGAATATATTGGGTCAGGTTGAGAAGAGGGCCAAGGTTGGCGTTGAATGCCTCCAGTTCGGAGCAGGGCATATAAATTGGAGGGAGGGAGATGGACGATCTAGAGACAGAGACCGACGAAGAGGAGGAGGCGGCATACGCAACTTCACCTAGAAGGGCGAAGAGATGCAGGAAGAGAAGAGTCATGTTTGCTGGGCCTCGGTAGACTTGAGAGACGGCTGTAACACGCAGATTTACGAAGACAGAAGAGCTTCAACAGGATGGGATAAACGCCTTAAGTAGTCGGCCATTGAGGTGAATAAGGTGAATTATGCGGTGTATTATGCCATTCTACCAGATTCTGCGTAATGCATTAACTGACCGAACAGTAGGAGACGATGCTTCCGGTTAGTTTCTAACGCCTTGATAATTTTCTTCGCCTATGTACCCGCTATCATGCTTGCTTGAACAAGTCTATCACAAGTGCCGGAAGGTCTTGTAAGCTAATTGGCGGCACATGTGTTTTCGAACTGAAGCATGAACCCTGCCTAGGTTAAACGAAATGACCGGCCATTGTACGTATCGCAGAGATTCCAGCACATTCACAGCGATAGCACACCGGACCTCAGAGATACAAGGGGTGATGGTGCAACGCGTCCCGAAATGTACCTACTAAATTCGACTCAGCACTTCCTCGAGTTCCTGGATGAGGAGGACCTATTAAGAATATCCTATGTAGGCGCAGGGCCCGTGATCCAGTGGCTTGAAGCCATCCACTTCAACTGCATGTTGCTCGGGCACAGCTTGGACCAGGAGAAACATGTTCACCAAAAGAGAAATGGCATGGTGTGTTTCGTAAGCCTCTACGGGGGATGGTTGTCTCCAATTACCTCGGCAGCCCTGAGCCCTAAGCACGATTTGTGGCCATCAGGGCGTGGTTCGAGGATGCAGAGGCTTGTCTGGAGTGGTTGACTTGATATCGTTTGCGAGATTCCTCCTTGCTAAGTAGTGAACAGTTCACCAAGAGGACCGGTTTGTCCATCGGACAATTCCTCACGTGCGATAATAATCAATTGTTCCAGGGCGGACGCTTTGAGGCCCTGGCATGAGTGCCAATTCTTGGCTCAAGAACATATCACGTACGGTTTATTTCTCTCGATGTTGTTGCTCATGTGTTCTAGCACAAACGTCTTGAATGGAATTTGGTCAATACTGAGTGTGATCCATATCCACGGCTATCCAAGACAAGGTGCTTTACCCCGTACATGTGCGCATCAAGGAGGGATCGTTGGGCAAGTCAATTGCAGTATCCTGAACATAGCCCTATATATGAACCTAAAGGAGCACTCTATGCACATCATCATCTCACACGTTGTATCTCCTAACGAGGCTCGAACTGTACGGCTACGCTGTCCACCCTAGACATACCATAGTCTCGACGATAGCGTATCTACGTTGTTTCGACACCTGACCACATACCAGATCACACCAAGCTTCCTTGCAGGTGAAAGGAATGGTGTTATAATGCGCAGCTGTTTAATGGTAATAGGGCCGCTACGACGTGGACTTATCCCGACTTTCAAGTTGCGTTATACTCTTGGCAATAAGGAGACATAACCGGCCGGGGCTCACGAGTGAGACGCACACGGCCCCAAAAGAGGATGTCATAGTAGACCAAAGCTTGCGGTCGAGGCAAGGGCATCAGTTTCAATGACCCCCAACAAAGTGCAGATAGGATTAGCAGACGATGTACGTTCTCTTGCTCAACACTGCTTTACTCAAATATTTCGCCTCACCTACCAATTAGAATTGTTTACATGAAGGATACGAGAACCGAGAAGCCTATTATTTCCCCCTGTCCTTGGACGATGGTGGAATCGACGAGAAGCTTAGGGTTGCGGTATAGACTTTGCTTGAAGGGTCAGAGATTATTGCAAAGACCAACAGGCACAACTGAGTAGAGAGCCTAGTTCATTAGTGCCTATAGTTTATCGCAATATACAGCATGTGAATCTATAATCATGTAAACAATCTGTCACCCCCAATCCGGTCTACCCTTCTGTCCATCTATAAAGCCGGCACCGCTCCCTCTGCGCTTTTCCCGCCTTCCTTGACACTCCTCCACTCAAAGAAACAAGAAACAACAAAGGCTGCCAGAAACAACGCCAAACTGAGCCGATAGGTATCCCTCAATCCGTCTAAGAACGCCAATATCACATTCTCCAACTGATCCAGTTGTCCCAACTGCTCAAGTACATGTCTCATCTCTGTAGCGCCCGCTTCAACGATTGCCGCTGGATCGACAGACGGCGCATACTTGACTACCCCTTCAATAAGCCCGTTCTGGAAAAGCGACTGTGCAACCGCAATGAATAGTGCGCCGCCCAGCGTCTGAAAGAACATCACCGCCGCAGTACCCTGCGGGATATCGTCGGGCTTGGAGGCAAGCGAGGTCTGAACGGCTGTCATTGGGACTTGGAATCCTGCGCCGACGCCGGCTCCGAGGAGGATCTGGTACCCAATCCACTTTCCCGAGGAGATATCGATCGAGTAGAGAGTTATTAGGCCTCCGCCGATGGAGGCAATGGCTGTACTCGCAATCAGAAAAGGCGTATAGTAGCCGAAGATCGTAACAAGAATGCCAGTTAGCACGGACGAGACAACGGTTGCCAGCATGAGCGGGAGGAGCTGGATGCCCGATGTCATGGCCGACGAGCCGCGGACGCTCTGGAAGAAGATCGGGAGGTAGTAGACAAGCACGAAGAAAGAGCCGCCGAAGAGGAGGGCGTAGATCGTTGATGTGATGACGGAGCGCTGGGTCATGATCCGCGGTGGGAGAGTTGCGCGGTCACCGAGTTTGATTTGAGAGTATATGGTTAGGATCGCTAGGACGCCGAAGGTGACGAAGAGCCCAATTATGCGACCGTTGCTCCACGCGTATTTGTTTCCGCCCCATTGTAATGCGAGCAGAAGGCAGATGATACAGGGAATCAGCAAGGCAGCGCCGATGAAGTCGATTTGCTTGATGCGGTCGAGGAGTGGCGTGGCTTTGCTGGATTGGTTTTGCTCGGGGAGCTGCAGGATAAAGGCTACTATTGCCATGGAGACACCGCCGATGGGCAGGCTAGTAAAGATCAAGTGTTAGTGAATGATGGGTTGAATGCCGTGACCGAGCGACATACTTGATGTAGAAGCACCACCTCCAGGAGACAGAATCAGTGAAGGCGCCGCCCAACAGTGGTCCGGCAATGGATGCGATGCCCCAAACCATGCCGAACATGCCGAAGACGAGCGGGCGTTTAGGTAGTGGTACTATTTAGGTCAGAAGATTCAGCAGTAAACGGAATGGTCCAAGGCAACCCACCACATAGTGCAATGATAACCAGCGCACCGGAAAAAATACCCGCGACGCCTATACCAGCGACGGCCCGTCCGACGATAAGGACGGTACTCGATGGTGCGACGGCGCATATCAAAGACCCCAGCTCAAAGAGGAAGACGGCGCACAGGAACGCCCATTTTGCCTGTAGCCGTCAGACCAACTGGCCCATGTGCCTCTCCAAGGGGATGAAAGAGGGCAAGGGAGAACAAACGCTGAAAATCTTATAGAGCCGGCCATAGGACGGTTGCAGTGCTGTGGAAGTGAGAAAATATGCACTGCCGTACCACGCAATATCCTCAATGCTCTTGAACTGGTTCGTGATTTCGGGGATGGCTACCCCTATGATCGTCTGGTCGAGGGCGACGAGAAAGACAGACAGGTATAACCCTAGGATGATCACGGCAACTTTAGTGAAGCCGGGATACTCGGGCTCATCGGCTGCAGCATCGGCGGCCTTCTCGTCGGGGTGCTTCTCAATATCCATTATACTTGTTCAAGACTTGTTCAGAGGGATTGGGTGTGGCAGTCTGGGGAATATCAGATTGGGACGCTTCCAAGTGCCGCTTTATAAACATCGTCTTCGTCAGTTGAATCCCCCATGGGTAGCCTAGTCTTCAGCAACAACCGGTGCACGGAGTTTACAGGCCCGATATTTCCTAGACGGAGGGTGACTCAGGTCTCAGCCCGATTTCGTGGTTCGGGGCCATGATTCTTGCCGAATACGAGGAGGATTTGACTCTGCAGGATCCGAGTGGATTTGCGCTCTACCGTATACAGTCTAGCCTCCCTCATTAACGTTAGCGAGCTGAGCTTTCTGACGTCTTGCGAACGTACTGGAAGGCGCATTCCACGAATCAAGAGGGCAGGAGATATGCCACGGAGCTGATAGAGTCATCTCGGAGAATACAGGTTTAAAACCCTTAAATCCATTACTAATCAGACAGCAGCCTCATAGACTTTAATTAATAATAGGCTATATATGCATTCCATAACGTCAGACTTGGTCTGATGGGGCAGCTGGCTGCGTTATGTCTAGCGCAGCACCGTTAGCTTCAGCTGGACCGGAGGTGGAGCGCGTGAGCGCCTCTTGCAGGACCGCTGTCGAATTGGCGACCTCATTATGCGCGCCTATCTGGCCCATGATTCTAGCCATTTCCGCCGCTGAAGAGTCCGCAGTTAGATTGGGCTTGCGTTCAGTGACCGGTCAGGCCGCGTCAGGCTCGTCACTTACCGGTTTCTGGGTCTGTACACTCTTGGTCTTCGTTGCGCGCGTTGAGCGCTGTGTAATGCAGCGTCAACTCTACTCGTGGACGTCTGGTATTCTCGTACAGCTTCAGTCGAGAGGGAATGTCATTCACCGTTGTTCCCATCGGCAGGAGGACCGCGAGGGAGACGGCGTCCTCGATTGCCATCGCCCCTCCTTGGCCGAAATCTACAGTATATAGTCAGCAAGGTAACTGGCGTCGAATGTTAGGCAATACACACAGGGCTGGAACGGATGCGCCGCGTCTCCAATCAGCGCAGCACGCTCGACCACATAGCGCGGCAGAGCTTCCATGTCATACAGCTGCCAGACCTTGAGATCGTCGCTAGCGCGCTCAACAAGCTCGCGCACCGCAGGACAAAAGTCTTCGAATCCGTTGATCAAAATACCCTTGTTGCCGGCCGCCTCGTAGCCTGCGCGTACTCTAATCAGCGCGTGCTCCCCACTCTGAACAAAGCTTAGACAATACCTTCTCCCAGCTTCCCCACTTTGGCCGTTGGCATAAATGCAACTAGATTCAGTACCTCGTTGTTTGAGCAGGGATACATGACCAGTCTAGCCTTTCCGCCCTCTGCCCACTCCATCAGCGCGCCTCGGCGGACTACATGTTTCGTCGTTTCGGATTCGCGAATATCGGACGCCGAAAGCAGCCAGCGGAAGCAAGATTTGCCTGCAGGGGTGGGTGAGGGCGCATTGGGGGCGATCTTTGTCCGTACGATAGACTGCTTGCGATTTAGCGCGCCAGCCAAATGGTGATATGGTGGTTCTTACATGTAGCCCGTCCGCACCGACCAGCAAGTCTCCCTCAAAGACACGCCCGTCATCCAGCGTTACTGATGGGCGATTGGTGGATGTATTGACAGAAACAATCTCGCATTCTGTATGTACTTTCGCTGTCTTCAGCGCCTGCGCTTTCAAGGCACCGTGCAGGTCGCATCTATGGACCAAGTAGTATTCCTATACCGTATCAGAAGCGTCTCACGAGCCCGAGATACAAGCCGACATACAGCCTGCCAGAGCTTCCGAATAGGCCCAAGGTCGGTGTGGAATTTAACGGTTCCCTGATGGTCATGACGCATTACCTATCATAGTTAGCATTGGCTCAACCACGCAGGCAGGCCCTGGAGCATACCTCCTCAAGCAGAGTCCCTCCATAGTCACGCAGATCAATGTTCATCCACTCCAGCAAGGCGGTGCAGTTTGGAGGTGCATTGATGGCGGCGCCTGTCTCTTTGTTGAACTTGGATTTTTCTAGGACCTACTTCAGTCAATTATCGATGACCCAGGAGATGCGGATCACAGAGTTAGACCTACCACAACGTGGTGACCCTGCCTTCCAAGAGCCCCTGCTGCTGTTAGACCGGCTATTCCCGCGCCTATGATGATAATATCTAGGGGTCGAGCTTCCGCCATTATCGTTGTCTGCAGTAAGAGATACTTAATTTGTGGAGTCAGGGAGCGGGTCGCGCGGGGGACCAGCGTCGGAGATATATACATGACTGGAATATACCGAACGGGACTTTAATGACCCCATCGATGTCACGAGACTAGAAAATGCCGTACGGGGAGTTCCTGAGAATGGAGCCCCCAAACACAGATATGGCTACCCTACTTCAGTTTTCGGGGTGGTTGGGTTACATCGGATAAAGCAATGGCTGACCAGCAGATAACTGAAGTGTATTATCGATTCTCTATCAGCTTTCCAACTCAAGATCGAGACTTATCTCTGTTCACCTTCTTTCGCATAAACGCAGCATCCCATACGAACCTGGTCTGATCCGGCAATATGTCCTCGTAGCGCGGCTCCTCCTTCCAAGCGACGTATCCCTGCCTCTCGTACCATTCCTGGTTGCAGATCGGCAAGTCCGCCCTGGCGCGCGGTCCCAAGACCTCGTCGTAGTATTGTTTCTTGCTCAAGCAGTTCAATGTGATATACTCGCAGTTCACGCTGCCGTACGGTTCCTCTGTCGTCAGCGCCTCGATCTTCCTCATCACCGTACGACCGAGACCTTTCGAGCGATATTGCGGCAGGATAAAGAAGTTTTGGATAGTGAGGTTCGTCTTGTCCGCATTGGCAAGGTCCCAGTCTGGGGGCTCCGCGTAGGCATCGAGGGAGATGTGGCCGGCGCGGATTGGAGTTTGCCCACCATCGGTGTTGGTGTTGGTGGTGATCCAGAAAAACGACTTGAGGCCCGCTTCTTGCTTTTTGCGCCAGAATTCGATCGTGTCCAGGGTATTGTCCCAGCCGCAGACGAGACGCTGCTGTCGAAGCTCCTCCAGTTCAGAAGGATCGGTGAGGTTGATCGGGACGAGAGTGCAAGTCATCGTGGAGATGGTGGAATAATGGGGGGTGGAATTGAGAAGAACCTCAGTAGTCCACGTCTGCACTGACAGCTCTATTAGTAGCACAAGGATCCATGCTAGCGCCCTTGACTTATCTTTGAGACTCTCAGGTTTGCAATTTCGGCATCGAGACGAGGGTGAGTCATTGCATCGGATCACTCTGTTGGAGAGGAAAGATTTGGTGCCTTGGCGCCAGGTGTTTGATGCCTTAGGCTTTATGCCTTGGTGCCTGGTGCCTGGATCTGCGTAGACGCATACTCCAACACTACACTAACACTCCACCCCGCCGATCAAACTAGGTACTGAGTACCTGGCTATAAAGAGGCCGATCAGCTGCAGAGTCTCAGGGTCTTCGTTCTATTCAATGGGGGATATCACTTGGAAAGTAACACCCGCTTCGTTTCGTCTCCTAAAAAGATCTCCAAGTATACACTGCTCTGTTACCCTCGTCTACCTCAGGACTCACCACAATGCCCACTGTTCAGAAGACTCCTTTCGACCTGCCGGGCCTAACGTTGCCGCTGGTCTTTAAGCCAACGGTGATTCTCTGCCTCAGACTTGGATTGTCGCAATACTGGCAGGATCGTAGCTTGACAAAATCGCCCCGTTTTTCGCCAATGCTTCTTATAGAGACGATATCGAGTTCGGATTCTGCGGGTAAGAAAGAACGGCAGTGATGGCCTCAGCGAAAGTGACGAAGCTGAGATTTCAACAGTCATATCTTCACCGTCAGAGAGCTTTATATGATGCGGATTATGGAGGCAGTAACTGACAAGCCTAACTGGGATACCAATGTACGCCTTAGCGACCATCTCAGTCCCTAGCTAATAAGTGTAGATCTGGAACAGAGAAATCACCGACAAATGGCGAAGCTCCTGCAGGGGGACCTAGATGTGACGGAGGCGACGCTAGACTATATCTTCCGAGAGTTGGCGTGGAAAGCCTCCGAGTATGCAAAAACGGGAATCGTCACGGCATTCGATCCGGGAGTGGTAAAATCGGATACGGCTATCCCGGAGGACCTTCAGGAGGAACTCCGAGCGGCTGTGAAACCGCTCGAAGATATTTCCGATGAAGAGAAGGATTATCATCCTGGCTCAGATGGGAAGGTTGTCGACTTGGTCCATCCATCACTCTTTCCCCTCGTTTTTGGCCGAACTCGGGTCCTTCACGACAAGGTTATCGGAATTGACAACTGTTTAACAGCGTCGGGCAAGGGACCGTGCTAAAGGTCGATAAAAACACGGAACCTTCCCGCATGAGCATGAGCTGGCGGGGACTGCAACGATGAACAAGTACAGCGAAAGGTTCCAGTGGCTCCCATGCAATGTGGAGTTTGGATCACACGGAGAGTGTCAGATTGCGTCCTACATCAAGAATCTTCATCCTGCAAGGCACAAGAATCTTTACCATATAATCGAGCAGATTATCACACGAACCATTCCGCTTTGGAACGTCTCTCTGGCCTCGCAGGGGGATTTGCCACGCCGCATCTCTTACGACAGAGTTTCCTACCCATCCGACGAAGAGTCCGAGCCTGAATACAGTAGCGATGATTTTGACGAGCGTCACGAGGAATGGCGAAATAACCGTCGACCGAAGAAACCGGAGTCATGCCCTTTTCAGCCCCCCAGTCTAACATGCACAAGCAAGTTGACCTTCGCGAACAGTATCGTGACAAAGGGCTGCAAGTTAATGTCAAGCTAGCAAATATTGAGCTCACTCAGAGAAACCTGACTACGAGGGTGGAGCGTGGCATATTGAGGGACAGCTGGTAGGATGCTCCTCGCTACATCGATTTAGGTCTACGCTGACCATACCCTAGAATGAGAGAATCTGTGCCACTGCCATTTATTATTACGACTTTGAGAACGTCACCGAGAGTACGCTCTCCTTCCGCCACCGTGCCGACACAGAATATCTTTAAGGAGTCCGTCATGAACAGGACGACTTCGCTCGTCTTTGGCTTCGAACTAAGTGAGGGTCGCAGTGATTATGAGCAGATCACCCAAGATCTTGGTTGGGTGTCATGTCGGATGGGACGGTTGTTGACCTTCCCAAATATTCTCCAACACCGCGTCTCACCGTTTCGCTTGCCGATCGCTCCAAGACAGGCCATCGAAAAATTCTTGCGCTCTTTCTCATTGATCCCAGCCGGCGCATCATCTCAACCGCGAACGTCCCCCCACAGAGGGAGGAATGGTGTAACGATTGGGCGGCAGCTACAAACGATGTGCTGGATAACCGCCTACCCAGAGAACTGCAAGCTCTGGTCCGCGAAAATCTCGAATTTCCACCGATGACTATGGACGAGGCGAAAGCATACCGTGTGGAACTCATGGCTGAAAGGTCCTCGAAGTCGGAGTCCGAAAATGAGTTGTTCACATGGGGAGACTTCTCTTTATGCGAGCACTGAGGTGCTTTATTCTTTACAAGCCCTATACCCCTTACATATATCTTGTTTGGCAATCCTATCAATATCCACCGACTGGCTGGCAACCTATACTTCGAGTCCAATAGACATATACAGCACAGTAGATGATGCCTACTCTTTTGAGTCCGGCGGCCGGGTCAAAGCGCACCATTGCCTTGGGTTTGTGCCTAAGATTCCGCAACTCACGACTGGACGCGATTTGACTCCAAGGTTCTGCACAAAACTTGGAACCTATTCTCAGTCAAACAGTCACATTAAACTTTTGCCGAATGGACGCGCATATCGATGAGCGAAAGGATCTGTGAATTTCGACTGCCGGCCAGAATCTCCGTCCTTTTACACCACCTCGCAATTTGAGTAAAAATATCTACAACATGTCTTCAAACAGGTATTTCCGCCTTATCACGTTCCTTTTCCTCTTCGCATCAGTGCTATGTGGAGATATTGACGGCTCTGACGACGACTTTCCTAATGGGGATCCTCCGGCGAGCTATTTCAGCGCTGCCCCTACAATGCCCGTCGCTGCGCTCCAGTCGGCTGCCTCGCGTTTAGCGAGAACCTCCCACGGAGGCTCCTTTCGGCTTAGCTCTGACTCTGGAGAAAGATCTTCTATCTATAGTGATTGGGCATTGTTTAATGAGGTAGGTTACTATAATATTGAATGACCGAACTAACAAGTACAGGGTGCGGCGGTTGTCTGGACGGCGGACATGGACGTTGACTGCGATGGAATTGACTATGGGTGCAAGGTGCCAGTCAAGAATCTACTTCCTGATCCACTGCTAATATACAAAAAGGGCAACCCCGATGGGCGTCCTGAAACAAGCTGGGGTGCTCTGTCGGCGTACGAGGTGCGACCATCCGACCCGGCCTCCTCTCCCGGTGTTATCGTCTAATATATGGAAGGTCCCTTTTATTGTCATCCCAGAGGAGTACCTCGACAAGCACGAGGCCGGCCTCCGCGGCAATAACATCGTAGCCGTTATCTGGTACTTTCTTTTTTATATTCTAAAACCCTACCAAGCTGACTCTTCAGCAATGGAAACATGTTCTACGGCATCCTCGGCGACACGAATGGTGACAGCCCCGAGGTCACAGGCGAAGCTTCATGGCTAATGGCTCGGACTTGCTTTCCGACTGAGGGTCTGAATGGGGCTAGAGGTCATAATGACCCAAATGTTACTTGTAGAATTCTCCTCCAGTCACTTGAGGCGTTAACTCTGACAACCAAACTAGATATTGTCTTCCTCGGTGACGACGCCGTGTTGCCTGCCAGTGCTATGAATCACAAATATATCACGGACTTCGACACGCTAAGGGCAATGGGTGATGAGCTCGTCAATGCTCTAGTCAGCAATATTGGACTGGGTTCTGGCGATGGGGCGGGGACTCAGACACGATTCCGTCATCCTTTATTTAAAGCCGTTGATGCTGCTACGGGTACCCGAAGAACTGCTTCCATTCTCACTGCGCGTTCTTGGAATACAACATCCGGGCTCTCCGAGCCCAGTATTGCCTCATGCAGTCCCGCCTCAGGAAATTCTACGACTCCATGTAAAGCCAGTGCCTCTACTCCAGCCACCTCGTTTCCCGGTATCTCGCCTCCAAGTACCGCCAACCCTCTTTCACAAGCCGCTTCGAATACTGCTACACCCGTTGCTGGTTCTATTCCCAGTGCTTCCCTGCATGAAGGTGCTGCTTCTCCTCCGAGTGTCGCCTCTCCATCCAGTGCCGCTACTAGCGCTGCAGCTACTTCAAGCGCTCCTCCACCCCCGACACCAACCCCCAGCTGTTCTTGGCCCGGTCACTGCTTGGGTACGTTGTCTTGATTTCTTTCACATTTTTCCCGGGCTTCTTCGGTGCAGCAGCTAACGGTCTTTCTCCTAAGGTGCTCTATGTTCCACTCTCGACGATTGTTCCAACGACCTCGTCTGTGTGAATGGGTTGTGCGCTGTCGACCAAGATGTGGCCTTGGTGTCTACCTCGTCGCCGACTGGGACACCTGCCGTCCGGAGATGGATCACGGCTGTCCGAGGCGTGAAGTTTGATGATTAGATCCCAGGTTCTCTCATTGTCTTCTCGCTGTAGTGGATGGAACGGCCATGGTAGGCTTGTACGGGAGAACTTGGAGCCTCAGCCATGGATCACTGACGTATTGACCCTCTATTCACTTCTACTGAAGCTTTCCAATTAGTCGCATTTGCCGCTGAGGAATCCTTATCCAAGTCCCACTGCCGAAATCTAATTTATTCAGTAACCGTCATTCCCCGTGAGTCTTTTACGTCCATAGTATCTTTCTCGGATAGCCAGTCCCTCACATCCCTGGACACCGCGGGATTGACGTTTACCGTGGCCTCTACAGTAACCAGTTTGGTATAGCTGGGATAAGGTAGACCGAGCCAAGTTAATGCCAGACGCACCGGGTTTAGACCGTTCTATTCAAGGCTGACAAAGCCCAACATTACGGGGTAACAATATCGCTCCAAGCCACAGTTCCATAGCAACCCAGCTCTGGCAACCCAACTCCACAGCCGGCATCTTCCGTCCTGAGTTGCCGTTTATCCGGAACCCAGCGCTCGCTAAGCAGGCATCTAGACCTCTTCACGCCTGCCAAGAGTTTGGCCCCTGGCGTTAGCTTGACTGCTAGCTTGCTTGAGATCTTGACCCCCACAGGCGAACGGTCCAGGGCGCAGCGACCCACTTTAAGGCGCAGTCTGTGAGGATGGAGGACCACCCAGCAGCCCACGTTAGGAGATAAGTGATCTTTAAGCAGTTCATCTCTCTAGCTGAATTATGGCTTTTGAAACTGCAAAATTGGCCTCTAAGGTTGGGCAAGTTGTGGGCTATACACTCCAGCATTCCGGGGATAGAGTAGGGCAAAACCGACCCCGGGTAAGGGCTCAGCGGGTAAGGGCTCGCCGGCAGCTAGACCCGCCACTGATCAGACTATCAGTTCTCGAAGACTCCCCGCTGGCTAGCACACGGCTAAGCAGTCTTGGCTGGCTCCTGTTAGGCAGGGTTTCAGAGCTCCATCGCTTGAAGAGCTTGGCAATTGAGCCAAATCTCGGCCAAAGCCCGAGGGGTTACAGTGCCTTGGGCACGGGCATATGGGTGGGGAGGAGGGGGGTTGAAAAGTGGGAATGGGACATACTGACGACGGGGCACATATATAAGACTCTTCAGTACAAGTGGTGATAGAACCCAAAACCCAACTATCTCAATCAGTCAATCCAGACCAGGCCTATCTCAGTTAAGATGCGCACCGCAGTTCTTTCCCCAGCCCTCGCCCTGGCAGGCTTGGCCACCCTGGCCACAGCCTCAAGTGACGACGCAGCTACTACTTCGATCGCCTACTTCCACCCCGAAGTCTATGATGCCGTGCGCGTGAATATCCTCTCTTACAGCGGCACCGCCGCCAGCGTCGTTTCCGCCGATGCCACAGCGACAACCCTCGCCATCGGCTGTCTCGAGTCGGCTCCGTCCTCGTCGTGCCTCATCGACCCGAAGCATCCGCAGACCATGATCCAGGGTGACTCGACCTGGAGCTGGAAAGGGCACTACACGGTTCTGGACTGGGATCCCCCTGTCACGGCGACGGTGGACTACGGGTGCACGTATACCTCGCAATCGATCGATGCAAGCTGCTCCTTCAGCTATAGTGCCTATGGCTCGAGTGATGGGCTGGCGTTCTCGCAGCACTTCGATACGGCGGTCAGCCTGAGGCCGACTTGGGTGTCCAGCGCGGAGATGCTTGTCACGGCAGGCGTGGAGAAGCTGGGTGCAACTGCTACTGCAACTGCGACAGAGACAGGGACAAAGACTGAGAGTGAAGAGTCTCAGGCCACGGAGACGGAGTCAGGTGCTGCGGCAGGAGGTCCTGGGCCTTTTGGCGCGATGGTTACGGCTGCCCCGGTGCTAGTGCTGGGAGTTGCCGCTATGCTGTAGCCAGTCACGGTCATGTATATCTGAGCTGGATAATGCGATTTATGCCTGTTAGAGCTGCGTACAGCTGAAGATTTGAGGAGGATACCTGTTACCTGAATCTGGCCTCCACGCTCATTTCGTGCCGGAGCCACTACCAGTTGTAAACCCCATCATGTCTCTATAGCAAGATATCCACCTAATATGAACTTGCACTACCAACTCCAAGATCTATTAGCGATCCTCATAAGTCCTCTTCAGTGTCTCCACGATCTCGTTTACCACCAGATCTGGTCGGTCTTTCTGCACAGAATGGCCCGATCCCTCCACAGAAACCGGGCCCTTGGCTCTTCCTTACCTGTGTAATCTTCACCAAGCCCTCATTATAAGCCCTCCAGAAAGGATTCACAAACGCCACGCTCAGCTCAACTGGACACCCATCCTCTCGCTTTCCCGCGCGAACGCTTCAAAATCATGGCCGACGACCGTCACCAACTGTTCACTGCCTTTCCCATTGTTCCCTCGGCCAAGCAGCACAGGCCCGTCGCTCTGGGGCAGTAACGAGGACAAATTCGCTCGGGACAATCCCTCGGCTTTTCCGCCCTGGCCGTCGACAGGGCGGAAGATGGCCCGGGCGCGCGCGCGTTGCGCGGAGGGTCTAGGGCGTTATAGTCTCTGGTATCAAGGCTTGATTGAACTCAGCGGCATCAGGGTCCGGGAATATCGACACACAATCCGAGTTTGCGACGATAGGATTAAGCAGTGCCATACCAGCCACACTGCCTGGGTATTCCTGCGCGTAGAGACGGGCAAGGGCGCAGCCATGGAGCTTGCGCGAATAGATGTCCACCTCGTTCAGGGCGTGGACACCCAGCTTCTCCGTCGTAATCTGGGTCAGCAGATGGTGCAGGTCCTTAACGACATCTAGGCAATCGTGCGCGTCGGGATTTCGGGACTGCGGTTTGTCGTTGCGCCTTGGTTGTAGCGGTCGTGGGCCAGCATGCCTGGGATGTCAGGGCGGATTGTTCCTGGGACTTGGCGATGACGGGGAACCAGCTGACTTGTGGGAGGCCGAGGCCATTGAGGAAGACGAGAAGGGCATTTTTGTTGGTGTTGGTTAGTGATGAAGCTGCTGGTGGGTGGAAGTGTAGCTTATTTGAGCGGTCGGCTTGGTGGTGAGCGTAATGCGTTACAGCTCGGCCATTATAATGATGTATCTGGTGATTGCTATAGTACTAAAAATGGTCAATAGACAGTGAGATTTGGTAGGAAACAAGAGAGCTGAGGAGGAGTCAGTTTACTTTAGAGCACAGTTTAGTTTATATGTAAGAAATGGTTCAGCTGAGGGAATTCCCCATTCAACTGACCAAGTGGATGCCCATTGTAAGCATTACTCTATTGTTTCAGTCAGCTGCAAGCTTGCATATTTTTTTCTTAAATGACTCAGCCTATTAGATGCTTCAAGTTACCATGCATTGCCCTCTGGATCGTGAAAACTAGCCTGATTCCAGGTAGTCATACCTGGGCGGGAGTCCGTACTGGAAAAAACGCTTGAGCTGCTGTGTCAGCTTTGTTTCTCTCTGCATCTTCCGTTAGGCTTCTGATTAGGGTGCCGTTCAGGCATGTATATCGGTCTACCTTTACGTAGCTGGAGGTAGCCTGCGTCCATGGAAGCACAGGTCCGGCCACACGAAACTGCGTACGAGTAACTTCTGTCATAGGGAATATCCGCCATAGTCATGTGTGCGAGCTGGAAATATGTATTCGTAAAAGCCAGTATGTATATGGCAGTGGCAAACAGAAGCGCGAAATTGGTACACTCAGAAAGAAACCACGAAAAAAAAAAAAGGAAAGAAAGAAACTCCGTGTGAAACAGAAACTCCGTGTGAAATGGATGCAATGATGAGTGATCAGGTGTGATATATAAACGCCGCCCGTGTATAGTGTAGTCTATATGAGAAGAACGCTGAGAGGAATGAATTGCGCTGTATTGCGTTTGAGGGTATTGTCGCGCTTTCACAAATTCGTTGCCGGAATTTAAATGCTTCGGGTGTCGTAGACAGGAAAGAAAATGATGTGAGCTGTCTGGCTCGGTGTCTGAAGACGTGTAGGATGGATAGAAAGTCGATTGCGTTCAGGAACGCAGTTGCAGCATATACGAGAGTGGCAGTTCTGACTCTGATAGGCAGACAGAGCAAAATCATGCTGCTACCGCCACAGCGCGATAGCCCCTCGACAACTCCTCACAGGCGCCCCAGATCCTCCTTCGATTCGCAATGCCCATCAAGGTCGGGTCTTCGAGGCCGTACTTCGGCGCCGTTATCTCATCGAGCCACATGTATACCTGTTTATGATTGAGGCTCAGACCTGAGCTCGTGGCCAAGCTCCTTAGGACCTGGGACACAGACAGATTTTCTGGCTCTGACTGTGTCTGCACCTCAGCGTCTGTGGCAGTCTGCGTTTGCCACAGCCACGGCATATCGGACTCAATGAAGCAGCGCCAGAAGTAGTCATCGCTGGTCAGAAGACGGATGAAGGGAGATGCCTGGATGAGGGCTTTGAGTGAAGACCCCGGGAGAAACGAGCAAATCTGATAGATGAGTTCGGCGGGCAAAGCGCCAAAGGGATTTTTCGGTGTCCGCGATCCAAAGTCAAGGTCTTTGGCATCTGAAGGCGCATGCAGAGTCCCGTTGGTTTTCAGCTGTGTCTGGATGAATTCCTTCAAGTTGGGTGTGTTTGTAGGGTGGCGGACGGAGAACTGGATCAGATGTCAATATAGTGGCTACACAGTCTGCCTGGCTGAGCAAGCTGCGTACCTCGGCTCCAGGAAGACATCGCCAATACTGCCCCTGGGCGTGGGCAACGTCGTCTCCATAGGCAAGCCGCAGGGCCGATCCGGACCCGTTGCACATGCCCATCATGACCTCGTACAAAACGTCCAGATTGACGTTCTTGGGATCCGTTGTGCCCGTCAAAGAGCGGAGAAGGATCTCAAAGCAACACCAGTGGAACGGGATCACGGGCCCGGGCGCCTCGTTCGTCCCGAAGCCGTAGCTGGACGGAGGACGTTAATTGAGCCTTTTCAAACCGAGTCAAAGGTAACACACCAGTTAAAGTAGGTTCTTTTTGCGCGCTGTCCCATTTTCACGGCTAATTCGCCCTGCGATCAGTTAGATTGAGGTCGGCTCTATAGTCAACCCGTTTTGCGGAGAAAACATACAGCATCGGCGTAATATCCTGGCCCGGAGACGAACGCTCTACACGCTGTCAGGCTGGTCTGGCTTAGTGTTCCAGGTGAAAAGCCTACTTGTTCTTTCCGTTGACCTCGTGCAGCCCCAGACAGTGTACCTGGGAGGTCCAGGCGATATTATCCTGGTCAACCAGTCGGGGGTCGTAGCTTTGTATGGACTCCTCTCCATCCTCGGGGACTGGTGGTCTGTCCCTCGATCGGTCCAAGGAGCGAGATACACTCTCCACGTATTGTCGTCGTCGCTCTGCTGCTGCCTCGGACGGGGTCCCGATGCGCATACCGGAGAATCCGACGCCACAGATGGCGCAGTAGCAGTCAAAGGCCATTGCGATTCAATCCTCAGGTATCAATGATATTGTCGTCGTCGTCGACAGGAGAGGAGAATCCAACGAATTCACAATAATAATCGAGGTGAAAAGGAAGAGATACTCGCAAGCCAAAAATCTGATAGTTGGGGAGAGGATCCCCCAAGCTCAGTGTCAATCATCCAATCATAATGCACTTCGGGTCCACTGCCAAAGCGTTCTAAACAATTTCTTCCCGTGGAAACCTTCCAGGGCACCAATCAGCGCTTGTCCAGTTGTCCACCTGACCGACATTCGGGCCACCGCCATCTCGCGGTCTCAGCCTCTCAGGAGTCCCAGCCTCGGTCAGTCCACGCTCGGCCCCTTTCGGAAACTCCGGGGCCTGCCTCGGGAAAGCTGAAAAGGGTATGGCGGGCAGACACTGTGGCCGAGTTTGCCGCGAATTGTGAGCGCATGAACGGAGCCGCCGAATACTGCTCAGTAGGGCTTACCCCTGGCTGTCGAGATTGGTCACCTGACGCTGACAAAAGCCCATACTGCTCAGGGCTCAACAACAGTCAACAGTCAGCCACTGCAAATCTCGAAATGTCCATATTGCGTCCAACCTCGCCCGTCTGTGGTGCCGGCAACATGACCGGCCCGGCGATAAATGTGGCGCGATAAGACGCGTTTCCGACCGTGCCGGGAGTAATTGTAGTGCTTCTCGAGTCTGGACGGGGCTTCTTGTGGTCAGGTGGTATACTTTGATTCGTGTCAAGCCATCTTGTCGCCACGAAATATTGCGTTTGCCACCGACCGTCCGGTCAGGCAGGTCATCCTAGAGAATGTCCCAAGGCACAGAATCTGCATGATAAGGCGATACCGTTGACTGCAGAGAAAGGCGTGGTGCTGAATGGGGAGTAAGAGCTTGGCTTGAGAGTAGTGCAGAGATTCGGCTTATTTGAGATCGGAATAATCCCCGCATTCTTCACCATTCTTCTATTCTTTGAGTCGGAATTTAGCTTCGGAAATTCGGAGTGATGGTGGTCGTCAGCACAGGGCTGGGTCTTGGTTTCGGCACAAGACTTGGGGGGTAATGTTGCATTGCCTGCAGTCAGCCCTACGAAGCTTGGTCGGTAATTGGTCTGACAAGTAAGGGGCCTGAAGGATGAAGGGTAAATGTCTCAATAATCAGAAATCAGGAATCCAGTTGCCTAGAGTGGGACTCTGATATTGAAAAGTCCAAAACAGCCTGGGGGAACAGCCTTTCACGGCACGGAAGGGCCATGGTAAAGGCAATCATGCACATCGTGCTACGATTGTATTAGTCCTGCCGTGCGGGACTTCTCGACACTGAAGTGGTCGAATCATCGCAGCCCTAGGAGCTAGCAATCTAGTTGCTATTTTTGATCACCCGCGTTGCGGAGCGTTGGCCCGCATGCCAGCTGCAGAGCCGTTGACGATGATCTCATACCTCATCGAACAATATAGAACGACCGTGAGGGGAGTCCTGTCTGCGGAGACAATATCTCTCCTATAAGCGAGCTGTCTACTCCCGTAGAGACAGTTAGGACAGGGGTTATCTGCAGTGCAACCTTCAGCGGGATATCTCTCCGCGTGAGGGGAGATTCCTTCAAGGTGCATTCTGCCGTGCGATCCGAAGTCCAGAAACCCAGGGTTGGTACACTATAGGACCCAGTCAAGTCTTGACTTCCTTGGCTAAAGCTTGGATACTTTGAGTCCCGTTTTTGTATCGGGTCGGCCAAGCGTTGTTGGACCTTGTGGATGCAGTGTCTGCTTCCAGCCATCTGTAACTCATTACCCATAATAATGACTCTCCACAGAGCGGGAGCAGGAAGATAGGATTGGATCCTTGTGTTCCTAGGCAGCAGGTACTCTCATCTCAGAAACGGAGGAGTGATCCCCGCATCCATACCAATTCGGCGATAGCATCAGCACTACGACTCCTGGGTTGGTCAGCCCTGTCAGATTTCTCCTCACGAAGGCTTGCAGGGTGGCGCTGGAAGACAAAGAGAGGGAACGGACGAGAGTATACTTCCCCTCATTTGACGTGTGGGAAGTATATATAGTCGGTTAGTAGCACTCACATCCTGATCCGAGCGATAGGACAGGACAGCATCGCAGTCACTTTTCATCATGAAGTCCACCCTTGCACTTTCACTCTCGTTCTCACTTCTTGGGCTCCTGTCTTCCATCCATGGAGCACCCACCTTTACCAAGCGACAGGACACCGGCCCGAACCCCCCGCTACACGGATCGAAAGACCTGCTCGGCTATTCGCCAAACAACAAGCTGACGGAGCAGACCACAGAGGATATCCGGTATACCCTTGTTCCCGGACAGACAGACGACGAAGATCTCGGTGTATACCTGGACTTCTCGAACAACCCAAATCCGCAGCCGATCCGTGGCTCAAAGGGAGGAACTGATCCTGGCCCGCGTACGCTCCCAACAGTCGGCCCCATCTCAAACGTCGACTGACGTTAGCAGGTAACCCGGAGCTCGACCGCCAGAACAGCGACAAGCTAGCTCCGCCTGGAACAGACCATGGACAGACTATCAATGCCAACTGGCCCATGTCTCTTAGCAAAGCCAAGTGCGTGTGTAACCCCGTCATCGTAACCTGTGCTTACAGTAAGCAGACTTGGCCTCGACCATGCAGGATGGTCTCGGCAAGAGAACGTCGTCGTTATGCCTGCCGCCACAAAAATGGCGGGCGTAGACATGCGTCTTGAAGCCAACGCTTATCGTGAGCTGCACTGGCACCAAGCCGGCGAGTGGAGTCTGGTTCTCAACGGGTCGTGCAGGATTCAGGTAGGTCTTAGGTCCCCGGCCCCCTAGGATCTAGGACGTGGAGCGTAACTGACAGGCTGGGTCTGATAGGCCGTGAATGAAGACGGCCAGACCTTCATCGACGATGTCACAGAGGGCGACGTGTGGTTTTTTCCTCCGTATGTCTTCTTCCACTCGTTGCATGACCCCGACTAATCATATTACAGCGGCGTCCCACACTCCATACAAGCCCTAGACGTTGGCGTCGAGTTCCTCCTCGTCTTCGACGACGGCTCTTTCTCCGAAGACAACACCTTCCTCGCCTCCGAGATCTTCGCGCATAACCCGGTACGACCGTCCTACCATCCCCTTCCCAACTGACACAGTGCAACAATCAACTCTAACTGTATTTTGTACGTATACAGAAATCCGTTCTCAGCAAGAATCTTGACCTCCCCGTCTCCGCCTTTGACGACATTCCCTCCGGCGAACTCTTTATCTTCCCTGGCACCGCTCCACCCACAGATATTGCCGCCCAAAACAAATCCACCGCCGCAGGGCCTGTCCCGCACGACCTAACATACTCGTACCACTTCTCCGAGCAGCCCGCACACATCGTCCCAGGTGGGAGCGTCAAGATTGTGGACCCTCAAAACTTCCCCGCGGCCAGTAACTTCGCCGCGGCAGTGGTGACCGTTAAGCCTGGTGCAATGCGCGAAATTCACTGGCACCCAACGAGCGACGAGTGGAGTTTCTTTATCCGGGGCCAGGGCAGGGCGACGCTTATTGAAGCGCCGTCGACGGCGACGACGTTTGACTTCCATGCTGGCGATGTGGGGTACTTTCCCATGTCGCATAGCCACTACATCGAGAACACAGGGGAAGAGGACCTGGTCTTGCTTGAGGTGTTGCAAGCTGACCACTTTAGTGGTATGTGCATGTTGTCCGTCTGCAAGTAAGGGTTGAAGCTAACTGGACATAGATATCGCTTTAGGCCAGTGGCTCGGCTCAACGGATAAGCAGATAGTCGGTGATACGCTGCGTTTGCCAGAGAGTGCGCTCAATCAATTGAAGTCAGAAAAGCAGTATGTTGTTGCTGCACCGAGCAATGCTACGCAAGCGTGAAGTCAGTGCCAGGATAATAGGTTGTGGTATAGGCTTGGCGATCTCACCCGTGAATTCTTGTTGCCAGGGCTGTGTCAGTCGGGATAACTTTTTCAACGCTTGCAAAAGTGCTCCTTGACTACTGGAATATGAAATCATGGCTTTTCTTATGACTTTCTGCTGGTTAGATCTGGTTGACTCGGAATTGACGACTTTTATTGCCTTGCATTCCAATGTAGAAGCTGTAGAGGATGAGACGGGTATTTCTAGACTGTGCTGCAAGTACTGCAGGCACACAAGCTAATTTCCCAATCCATTGCCAGGGGGAAAGGATTCTTTTTGCGACGTCATGCTAAAATGTATTTTCGGAGGGATTCCTGGTTTTATTGACATGGTATTTCGTCTGTGCATATATGGGTCCAAAGAATGCTGCGTTAAGGTAGAAGTGTGGGTGTGGTATGGGTTTGGAAACAGCGGAAAGAAAGTAGGTAGGTACTTCAAAGGCGTGAATCATTTGTAGAAACTGGCTCAATCGGAGATAGGCTGCGTTTGTCTCCAAACTGGGATTTGTAAATTGATTGATGGAACAGTTTGTACTCTGAAGATAGGCAGCATCGTTAGTTGATGTCCTTGCAGAGGGTGCCTGTGGCCAGTAGCCCGATTGGAGAGCAAGTAAGGGCTAAATTCCCCAGACACCTAGCGGATCGGCTCCACCCGTATTACTGTTTTCGCGTTGTCGCTGCAGAGTTTTGACCCGCTTGACGAGTGTCCTAACCGAGATAGGCCCGATCAAAGTGCAAAGCGAAATTGCCCAGACTACTACGAGATACGTTTCGGACGACCCTTGCGAATTCGTTCCAAAGATACCATTGGACTCCGCCAGAGAAGCAATCAGGTAGCCGATTTCGCCACGCGCTACCATGGCTAGAGACAGGATCGATGCTGGGTAGAGAGACTTGGCTTGGGTGGGAGTGACGACACGAACGATATTCACTGGTCGGGTTCTCGCTGGGGTGGACGATCAGAATCAGCATTTGTGGCGGATTCTCCTGCTTTCTGGTTGTCCGAACCAACGGGAGCACTTCGATTGTTGCTAGGTTCCTGTAGAGCCCCGTCCCTGTCCTAAACCGGCTCCCTGTGCTCTGCTCGTTGGGCATTAGTGGATTTCTCGCTTTGACTCTTGGGCGGGCGGCGGAGACAGGATGTCACATAAGACAAGGAAGCCTTGAGTATACGGGCAAAGGTAGTGAGACCGGACAGCGGGCATCCTCGTACCAGCCACAACCCTGTACACATTTTGCCGAACGTCATCAAAAGGGCGTAGACGAAGCCGCGCCATACAACTCTACCCTGGAACATCTCGGTGATTGGTATGGCAAAGCCAATTGAAGCCTAGTTTGTTAGATGATTCAGTAACCTTTAGGTAGAACTTACGAAAACATGGGGGTCAGAATCCGGTTAACAGGGCCTTGGTAGTAGTGCTCGTAAATATGCATTCCTGTTATCTGCTCTCTCTCTTGGCCAGGTTCGGGTGATCGATGAGAGTGAGTCACGCCTGAGTCGCTTGAGGCAGGTTGTGGCGAAGCCTCCTGGCGGAAAGAACTGCTTTCGGCGGTTGAGACCGGCATCGCTTGCAGCAGGCCGTCAAACCACGAGCTTATAACGCCAGCGAGGTACGCGGCAAACAGACTCGACGTGCCGGCGTACGTAGCACCAGCGACCAAGCCCACGAGTAAGCTAGTATACCAGGATCGGCCGGAGGACGAACCGACACGCCAGAACAACGCCAACTCCGAAGCCGGGTGAAACGAACAGCGGGCGGACTACAGTCAGTGCACTGAACGAATTACCACTCCCACCCAGATTTGATATTATCAGAACCATCACAAGGCCAACGACATCATCCAGCATCGCTACACTAGTTGTGACCGTCCCGAGGCGGGTGATGATAAGCCCAGTCGTTGAGAGAATCGTAAACGGTAGTGCCCAAGCTCGTCGCGCTAAGAGCCGCACCAGCAGCAAAATCCTGCAGCGGGGTCGCGGAGACCAGTTCCATGAGAACGAACGATAGTGCCATGGGGATTCCGATGCCAGTAAAGGCTACTGCAACAGAGAGGTACATGTTTGCTCTGAGGAGAGCGAGGTGGATAGGCCGCCCTCGTACACGAGCATAATCAGGTCCAGGTACCCGAGCTGCTGGATGACGGTCTCCACGCCGCGGTCGAGCCATTTAGCTCCAGGGGTACCCCAGAATATTCCGACGAAGAGCTGGCCGATCAAGCCGCAGTAGAGCAGCTTGTCGAGGCAAGTGTTGACCAGATTCAGCACCAGCAGCAGGCCGGTTTGGTTGAGGGTGGTGGAGATCGATGGCTCATGGTAGGCAAATGCTGAGTCTGCCTTATCTCATCGGTCAAGCAGTTGAAGGGGAGTTACAGCTCCGGTGAGGGGCTATTTATGCGGTAATAGCAGTGTTCGGTTTTTGAATATAGGCGGGACAACAACAGGCTCCATCAGAGAAGAGTCGGCGAATTGAGTTCTAAAAAAGCACAATCAAACTGTACACAGAATAGAGCAGAGTAATAAATCCTGAAGGCGAAGGACGAGAAAAGAAAGAAAGCCCAGGAATTGAGAAAGTGAGAGCGGGAGAGAAAGAAGAGAGCTGGGCGCTTGGCGGGATGATCATGTGACTATTTCCGCCAGTCGATCTAACCCGATATAGCCAATGCCAAGACATCGATATCATGTATGTAAATGATGGCTCACTATCAACGTCTACGCCCTAAATACAGTCTTATAGTCGAAAACACAACATCTCTTAACCCATAGAGTGAAACGGGCAGTTTATCCATCCCATTGTCTGGCACTGGCACCCATCTATATCCAGACCCTGGCCCTGCGCATACCCCAGCGTACTTCCCCCACTACCCACGGGATACCCTGGAGTTGGGACCAGGATGATAGCGTTAGAGGATGGGCCAAGCGTTTGCAGGACCTGCGGAAGGGATGTCTCTGTGCACGTTAGTATTATGCCCGACTCGTGGGGAAGGATGGGACAGTACCAGTAGCCAGATAAACTGACCCCTGAAACCCCCACTGTTCACACAACTGCGTTGTATCAAGACCAAGGCCAAACGCTTGCCCGGATCCAGGGCCAGTCCCAGTACCCGCTCCGGTTCCTAGTATTCGACCGGTTCCGACCGTATCGGTAGCGACAAGGTCGGTGGGACTAGACGTGCCGCTTGCGTTTGCTGTCATCGACCCCACGCCCCCCGATGCATCCTCGTAGCGGGCCGTGGAGTGAAACGGCAGCTGGGGGGTTGTGTTCAGGCTAAGATTACACGAGGGCTGCCGCTGAAGCTCAGTGGGAGAGGAGGAGGAACATAGCGACAGTGATAGCGACGAGGAAGCTGACGAGGTAGACGAGGGCGATGGCTTGACTTCATACGGGATACAAGGGGTAGAGTGCCAGCCGTGCAGGGTTGCGGCGGCGCGAAGCTCGCTGGCGATGACTCGCTCTTGGAGTTTAGCGATGCGGTCGCGGATCTTTCGGCCTTTCTCGAATTAGTCTGATTTTCAAGTCTTCCCTTTCCTCCTTTAGGAGTAGGATTGTGATGAAGGCAAGGACATACGGTGATTCCGCTGCGACAGACGGTTCTGCAACCTCCGCCGCTCTGTTGGATCCTGTTTCGACAATTGGTCTTCATCTGTTTGGTGTTTTGCCGGCATTATGTCTATATACAAATTGTGACGGGGGAACCACGACGCTGAGTACGTGGGTAGGCAGATAGCAGGCCACCGAGAGCGAGGTACTTATATCCCGTACCTACCGTACTTCCTCTCAACAGAGGCAAGGACTGCTGGCTTCGGTGTGTGACAAGAGGTTACCTACTTCTTGTCTACGAATTCCAATTCGACAGACAAACTCCGGAGCCTGACGCTGTACGTCTCCGCTCATGAACCATGTGTATTGGGAATGAGTGATTGGGGTTTTGGGCAAGCTGTACGACGCCGGAGTTCTGACCATGCTATGTTTAGAGACGTGCATTATCGATTAGGCAATGCACCCGAAGATAAGCCATTGAGGTCATAAAGGGTCGTTGCTGACAGGCGAAGCGGGCGTGATTGCAATGCTGGGCGGGTTGAGTATCGCTACTCTTGTGGGCCGTACGGGATGTATACACATAGCTTGTTTGTATACCTGCAGATTCCCCATGATTCAGGATCTGCTCTTGCAAGCAATGGTCGAGACTCGAGGCTAGGGGCTACGGGTGGGTATGGTAGGTACACTGCCCGAGCATGCTCGACGACGAGCAAATTAGCGAGAGGCGTATGGGACGGTCGAGCACAGAAAAGGAGAAACAAAGGCGTAAGGGATGCATAGGCCTCACCCCTCATCGCCACCGAAATGTGCCAGAGGTCCCAACCGAGCCTTGACGGACGAGTACCAAGTGAAGCGTTCGCCCTGGCGAGAACCACCGGTCCGCCATCCCCCTCTTCTCTCATACGGCCGGATCCCCCCGACAGATCCCACCATCAGGTAGGCCTTGTCGCTCTGTCTCCGCCACCCGGCCACCGAGTATCCCCAGCGGGACCTGGGATGGAGACAGCGACCGAAGTCTGGATCTGCAATTGTAACCTGACAACTACTGGGTATCAGGCTTGGAGTCGTTTGGAATCGGCTGCTGTCTTGGCCTCAGTAGAGTCAGGCTACTGCCGACCAGCTTTTCAGGGAGGCATTTAGTCCGCATTATGATGTCTGCCAGCTACGGCACGCTTAGCGTAAAGAGAGGAATTATGGGACAGGATATAAAGCTCTCAAAAAATGATGCAACAACAGTACTTTTCCATTCTTTTTCGTTGGAATCTTCTAAGCAGGGCTCATTAGATACGTCAACGGATTCTAGAAGCAGCGAAACCCAGAGGAGTTGGGGGTTATTGCACGGGAAAGCTATATGGTGGCGTGGTGTGGTATACCCTCGAGTCTATTGACAGGGAAGGCGAGAAATGGGCCAGTCCCGGCGTGCAAGACAAGCCCGGCCGTCCGGGATCTACTGGCCTCCGTACGAGTCCTGGCCAACGTCTAGACCGGTGGGCTTGATACTAGATGGCCGTGGGTAAGACAAGGCAGGGGCGGACTGGTGTCGTCCACCACTGCTTCTCCCGCCCACGGGCAACTTTAAGCGATTGCTGTCGCTCCCCATTGCCACCACTGGCCGTACTTTCTGAGCAAAGGTCTCCCCATGCAATCCAGGGAGGGCCGTGCGGAGAGACGGCAAAGTTGAGCATTCTTGACGATCAGATCCTGCGGCTGATTTTCACGGCCTTGCCCCGTTGCGACTGTGATTCCGCGGCCCATGACGTTTGATCCTTCTTGAACTGTGACCTGTAGCGGGTGTTATGGTCTTTCCATGCGCGTACTCAGACTATTCGCCGCGGAAAATCTTGGAACGTGGTGGATGATCAGCTAGCATAGTGAGGCTAGAAAACCTCGCCCGCCCATTTCAAGACACGCGTGATGGATAGCTGCATCCAAGTACATTAGCTCGGCCATGATCACTCACCGGTGGGTATTCGTGCATATCGAAGCGGACCAGACTCGACTGGGTAAACGGTGGACGTCTGCAGCCTAAGGATGAGCGAGCAGCTCCAGCATTGCCGTTGCCAGACCTGAGAACTCGGCTGCACAACGGCTAATATGAGCTTGACCTGCAGATCAGACAGGAATCTGAAGACAGAATCAGGGCTCGGTGGCCTTGGAGACGGGTAGCGACTGTATATCAGATGCCGGGCGATCTGCGGTAAGTCGGCCCCCGACGGGACTTTGTTGTACCACCTGAGAAAACGTTGGGGTTTGAAGTCAATTGTCCAGTGAGTTATCCTTGATATCATTATCTAGTGTTGATCGTTCTAGCGCTGCTAGTCTGAAGACTCGGGGCCTTGTCAAGACGTCGCCAAAAGAGCGCTAGGCGAACGGGCGGTGCAAAAAATATATATATTGACCGCCCTCTAGACGAGCTTGCCACACCTTCGGCTCCTAACTCCATCGTTTGCTGGTTCATTAGAGCTCTGAAGATAGCAGACACCAGGTAAAGTGTAAAAAGATCGTTTATGGTCTTTTGCTGGTAGAATCAAAGAGAGAAACGATGAAATCTGGATCAAGTCGCTTCGCTACATGTATTGGACGGGCGGGAACTGGGCGGGTGAGAATGGGCGACTAAGATGGTCACTAGACTAGCCAGCTAAGATTGCCCTATTGCCCAAGCCGAGAGCCAAGTGGGCTGTGAGGGTCAGAGCGTGGCTTTGAGTGGATTCTCTCTTAATAGCCTGGGCGCTAACAAACCAGAACCAGTGCGACCCTGAGGTAGTCTCTGATTTGGGTGCGGATTTGCAGATTGACAGAAATGTTGCTGGTTTTGTATGCTACTGCTCGACAGGACCCCAGCTGGTCACTCATAGGCTTCAGGAGAGTGTAAAAGGGCGATTGCTGGCTCTTGATCAGGTTTATATAGCCACCCCAGGTTTGCACCCTGTACAGCCTCAATTTGCCCCGATCGGGCGTTTGGCCCCCACTCGGGGACTCCGCCGAGCCCTGTGACTCTTTAATTTCCTTCTCGGCTTCTGCCTAGGCGCTTTTTCTCTATTGCTCCTGTAGGCTGTGAGCTGTGAGCCGCACTACTTGAACTCCGCCATCTCCGGTATTATCTCCCTTTTCTTCCTCCCCTTCTTCTCTTCCTTCTGGTCGTTCAGACTCTTTCTCCTGCCCAACCCCAACAATGCGCCATCTCATTGCCAGCTCTTTGCTGGCCAGTGCAGCAGCGGTCAACCTCCCGCGACACCATCTTCAGATCCGCCAATCCTCCAACACCACCCGAACCGCGCATACAATCCCGCTGACGGCGACGCTCTATGGCTCGCGCTACAATGCGCCCGTCACGATCGGCAACACCGAATTCGACCTGCTTGTTGATACCGGCAGCAGCGACACCTTCGTTATCGAAACCGGCTTCGAGTGCTTCGGCCAGTCCGCGTACACTGGCGATATAGTCACGGTCGAGCAGTCGCAGTGCGCCTATGCCTCCGAGACCTACAACCCCAGCGGAAGCGATACCTTCGAGCCCATCAACAACGAGACGTTCATCGCCGCGTATGGTGCCGGCGTTGCGACCGGCTCAATGGCCTTTGAGGATATCACGCTCGGTGGGGTGACGGTCACCGACCAGCGCTTCGGGCTGGTGAACAGGTCCTCGCCCATGGGGCTGGGCGCCAGTGGGATCCTGGGTCTTGCGTACCCGGTGATCACGTCGGCATATGAAGTCAACGGCACCCTGGAAGACTACGTGGACGATCTCGCAGAGGACATCGATGACGATGATGTGGACACGTCCATCGAGCAGGAACCGTACAGCCCGCTGTTCGTGAATATGGCGCGGCGCGGCCTCGTCGAGCCGTACTTCTCGCTCGCGCTAGAGCGACTCGATGGCGACTCCGAGACTGGTGACGGCGGCGTACTGGTGCTGGGCGGGCTACCGGACGTCAAGCTCGCCAACAACTTCACCACCGTCGCGGCCGAGTACTACGAGGCGGCCGAGTTCCGGAGCGACAACGGCACCAGACTGCGCTCGTACTGGGCGACGACCGTGCAGAGGATCAGCTACGGCGACAACGGTGAGCACACCGAGTCTTACCAGACGATCGTCGACTCGGGCGCTCCCATGAACTATGTCCCGACCGAGGTCGCCGACGGGTTCAACCAGGCGTTCAGCTCGTCCGCCCAGTGGGATGACACACAGGGCGCCTACCTCGTCGACTGCGACGCCGACGCGCCCGACTTTGCCGTGCAGCTGGGCGGAACCACCTTCAAGCTCAACCCGACGGACCTGGTCCTGCGGTCGGGCGTCGAGTTCGGCGGCGAGGAGATCTGCGTCTCTGCCGTTACGCGCGGGCTGGAGCAGCAAATCAACGAGACCGATACCACGGAACTGTACATCCTAGGCGCGGGATTCCTCAAGGGGGTCGTGGCGGTGTTTGACTTTGGCAACTCAGAGATGCGCTTTGCCGAGAGGGATACGAGCGCTGCTTCGGTGCTGGAGGTGTTTGGGGCCCGGAAGTTGGCCGTTGTTCTGGGGGTGATGTTCGCTTTGTTGATCTAATGGATTCTTGAAGCCTTTCAAGTTTTTTTTCTCTCTGTGTATTTAATATATGAGCATCGGTACATGTACATAGCACATCATATGCACGAGACATGTCTAATGATACCATAATTTGCATGACAATCCATCAACCGCCTTCAAACAATATTTTCCAACATTTTCCCCAGGATACCCTTTGTCCCGCACGCTTCACCTAACGCTTGATCCTCAATCGTACATCTATCGGCGTCGACGGGCTGAACTGCGGCGACCTAGCGAGTTCTACACCGCTATCTGGAGGAGTAAGAGCAAGAGCCCCCGTGGCTGTGCTGGCTTGGTTCAAAATTGGACAGCGAATTGTACGTCGTGGATGATCGGTTTTTGCCAGGATACTCACTGATAGAGTGTAATATTTGCGGGGACCAAAGACAAAGAAACAAAAAAGAAAGTGAGATAAATAGGGGAAGAAAAATGAAAAAGAAGAGATGAGGCGCTGAATTTGGGATCAACTGAGTAGGAATTGTGCAGGAAGGCGACAACAGGATAGATAAGCCCAAAGTACCTAGGTAGTATAGTTGGATAACCAGACTAAGGTAGCATCGATAGTTGATTATAGATTCTTCGTAATAAGCAGACTGACCATTGAGGCCTATATCGTGTGCATGAAATATGAATGCATATAGTACAAACTCAGCCTGCCCTACGTATGAACGTCCTGTATAACCCTCCTAGGCCCCTCCAACCAGGCCTCCCACTCAGTGCCCAGAGAACCAACCACGCTCCCAATAATATACGCGCCCGAGTCCCCAAAGAGCCATGTCTCCCTATACTGCCACAAAAGCACCGCCCAATGGGCCAGGATAACCAGCGCCTCAGGCCGGCTCGCAGCCAACGCATCCCCATACTCAGGCTTTACCAGAATCGGCCAGGCTACCAACCCGTTGACCGCCGCATGCCGCTCATCCGCTGCATTCGCGACATTTGTGCATATTTGTAGTGATTCAACGGCCTGCCGGTAGAGGTCCGTTAGATCCTGTCCCAGTTTCGACGCTGTGATGCGGTCGAGGAGCTCTTGGAGGGTTGGATCAAGAGTGCCGTTGAATCTGTACAGGGCCATTCCAACGTCCAGGGCTGGTTTCACGATGGAGTCGGCGGCGCGAAGGAGGAACCATGCCTCGCGGAGGATTGTGCGCACGCCATAGTGTAGGCGAAGATAGTGGGTGAAGCGGGAGAGAAAAGTGCCGAAATCATTATCGTTTTCTCTGTAGATCAGGGTGTCGCAGAGCATGTGGATCCCCAGGATTGAGGCGAAGAGGAAGAGCGGAACGCATGTTTCTTGCGTCACCTGGTGGTTGGAGTCCTTAAAGATGGCTAGTGCGTGGGTCTGGAGCTGCGCTGCGTGATAGTAGTAGTAGTCCCTCTTATCGGGATGTAATGTGCTCATATGCAGCGCGCTGAGCGCGAGCATCTCGTTGACGAGGTAGGGCGTTGTGATCGAGTACGAGAAGAAGCCTGGCAGCCCGGGGCTGAACCGGCCTGGGTCAAAGGTGAGGTAAGTGTGGGTGTAGAGATTGTGGAAGAGCTCGACGTGGAGCATGTTGACGGGCTGGCCAGAGAGCCCTGCTTGTGGGGGAGCGTATATACCATTCTCTGCCCTGGTTCTAGTGTCATTTCCAGTACCAACGCCAGCGCTAGTGCCATCCTCTGTGCTTGCCGGGGACAGCGACGGCGACTCGATAGACGTAGCGGCACCGGGGCTGCTACCAGCACCCCGACCTAGCCCTAATCCCGATTCCGGCGCTGCAGTTGGAGGCCGGGGCCTTGGGGCTGGGGTCGTGTTGAACCAGCGCGTCCCGTATTCGCAAATACGCTCTGATGCGGTGCAGTTGGAGCAGACCGGGCGGTTTTCGTCACACTGGCAATGCTGAGTCAGTGTGTAGCTGGGAGAGACGGTTATAGACCACCAGGTACCTTGACATGACGTCGCTTACACTCGAGACAGCCATTCCGCGATTTCTTGTGCGCTCGTCGGGGCATTGCGAGTACGCGTATTCGTCTCTGAAGAGGAACTGCGAGGCAAATATCGCCGATACAAATCCCTGGCGCCTAGATCGACAGATGAATTATCGTCCACTATGTTTCAGCAGCTAAGAATAGCAGGCACTCACCGGATCGAACGCACGAAGAAGCATGCCCTGAAAAGGCGGACGAATAGGAGCGAGAAAAATGCGCGTATGCACGGACCAGTCGATGGGCTCGCCAAGCCCTAACTCCACCGGCCATACATGATACGCGTATACGCTGGGCCACTGAAGGCTCAGCCAGGTCCCGAGTTGTATAAGGTATTTAAAAGGCCAGGTTTGAGAGCCGTCTCGAGCAAAACAGAAAAGACAACACACTTATCATGGCCAAACTCGAGCCCTATGTCGGCGATTACTATCTCTGGGAGTACATCCCCTCCCTCCCTGCGTCCATCATCTTCATGCTGCTCTTTCTCGCCGCAACGCTCTTCCACTGCTGGAAAGCATGGAAAGCACGAGCTCGATTCTGTATACCTTTCTGCATTGGAGGAATATGTACGTTCTACCCGCCAGTCAGGCTTGCTTCGGGTCCTCGCTAACACCAATCCCCTGTAGTCGAAGTCATTGGCTTCGGCACCCGAGCAGCCTGCACAGACAACACTGGCAAGCTTATGCCGTACACGATCCAGAGCGTCTTTATTCTTCTCGGCCCAGTCCTCTATGCCGCCTCTGTCTACATGGTCCTCGCCCGGCTGATCCGCAGCGTCGGAGCCGAGAAATACTCCCTTATCCGCATCACGCGCGTCACAAAGACCTTCGTCACAGGCGATATCGTCTCCTTCCTCGTTCAGGGCTCTGGCGCCGGACTGATGGCCATGGGCGGGTCAATGACGAACGTGGCAAAGGGTATTGTTATCGCGGGACTAATGGTCCAGATTGTGGTCTTTGGGTTCTTCATGGTCACCTCCGTCGTATTTGACCGGCGCATGAGGCGGTGCCCAACCAGTCTTAGCATGAGCAGGAACGGTGGTGACGGGATAGGGTGGAAAGAGCATCTCTATCCGCTGTACGCGGTCAGTCTACTCATTATGATCCGGTCGATTTTTAGAGTCATCGAGTATGCAATGGGGCAGAAAGGGTATCTTCTAGCTCACGAATGGCCGATGTATGTTTTTGACGCTGTCTTGATGCTTGGTGTGATGGTGATCTGGGGCAAGTGGCATCCGGGGAGCATCAGAACCGAGGGGAGGGGAGCGCAGTTGTTGAGCATGAACAGCGGGCAGAGTAAAGCCTGAGTCTAGAGTTGGCCAAGAGGAGACGGCGCAACTCATGGATAGAGCCATTTTTCTTTTGTAGCAAACCTGTTTAACGCTTTCTTGGTAGTCCTTGGCCTTTGGTGCTGTATTTCCTTTTCCCGGATCGTAAGAACCACTAGAAGTAGAGACCACGAGCTGGCTGGAGCATTTGATTCAGGAGACACGATTGCAGAGATTTTGTGATGCTCTAAGGAGACAAAATGGACTCCCTATGGGAACAGCGGGATTAGGGCCAGGAGCAACTATACGGGTTGGCCGGACCTTTCAGGTAGGTACTCCGCTAGGCTCATTGGGTCTTGTCTTAATGGTATATAGACACTATAACAACTAGGTTCTGCGTGTCTCTGTCGGTTTACGCATATGATGTGTTTTCTTGTTCTGCATCTTACTGGTATAACTCGAGCCAAAAAAGGGTCAGAGATTGATACGAATTGATTCTGAGTGCCTCCATAAATTTCACGGGAGCGAGAGCTTCCTTGAGCAATTAGAGAATTGTTATCGGGGCGCCAAACCCAAAGCAGCTAGATAATGAGAGGTTAGAATCCTAACCCTATGCATGTAAAGTCTGCAGAAATATATATACTTAAAACGACGCTGGAATAAAGACATATCCTAATACCCATGCCTTCGCTGCTAGCCCCAGATTGAGGAACATAATATACCTCAGCATATCAAAAGTCACAAGCTCACCGATATACACGAATTCAAGCTATCTTGTTACCACTCACCAGAATCTACTAGGACGTTAAACTATTGTCCGCGAAAGAATTACAGTAGTACTGCAAGTCTATAACTGGCCGATATAGAGGCGTATTTTCATTTAGAACTCCACCAATCAGCATGTTAGCTCAGGGGAAGAGCGCCGGGCTCATAACCCGGAGGACCCTGGATCGAAACCAGGACATGCTATTTTCTTTTCATTTTCTTTTCATTTTCTTTTTATTTTCTTTTTCAATTGCTTTTTTTTTTTTTTTTTTTTTTTTTTTTTTTTTTTTTTTTTTTTTTTTTTTTTTTTTTTTTTTTTTTTTTTTTTTTTTTTTTTTTTTCATTCTGAGGGAAAGGGAATTACATCTTTAGTCGTTCAATATAGTCACGTATTATTTTCAGCTTGGGAAGAATCGGAGATCTAGCTGAAAGCAACAACGTAAGTAAGCACTTATTGCTTGAAGGCCTCGCATACGGACCCAGAACCATGACCATTAGAGCAGTGTATAAAATCCGGGTGAACAGAACTGGAGAAAGCAGCATAGAGACGAGTGATTTTTGTCTTTCTGTCATGGTCTAAGTAATGGACTGACGGAATATATTATAGAAGGCACGATGGCTGAAAATAAGCCTGAGAAATAACCGTAGCCTATCTTATCCAATATGCACTTCCCATGATATCAAACCCTTAAGGACAACAAAGCCTATCCGAGAACGCAACTATTCTGCACGAAGTCATTTATCTCTTTGGCTGTTTGATTCTCCAACGTTTTCTCACCCGCCGCCCAGTGGAAACTAGTTGGTGTTCCTTCTTGGGCAGTTGCGTCGTGGATCCAGCATGAAATGTATGCTTCAAGCAGAGAATTGGGCGGCGGGCAGGACAGAATCTCTGGGGCGTCAGCTAGCACTTGGTGGAGATTCTCAGTTGAGAATTCCGGCGCCGAACGCTGCATCTCCCACCGTGAGAGACCGTCCCTAACAGGCTCGCTCAGCATTGGCAGAAGCGATGTCAGAGGATTATCAGAGCCTTTGGATGTTACTTCTATCCACTCCCTATAAGGGACCTCCCGTAGGCGATCAATTCCTAAACGGTTGCTGATGGACTGGAATACGGCTGAGAAATCCAGAGTGCATTGATGAGGATGCACAACGTTGTAGGCGCGATGCAGGTTCGCAGTTCTGGATGATATATGAATTAGACTCGAGACCACGAAATCAACGGGGATGATGTTCTCTTTGTGATCGGACAGGCATGGATAGACTCCCTGCTGGATGCAAGTCTTCACTAGACGAGTAAGGAAATCGGCTGGGTTCGCATGCATCGGCCCCTTGCCACTAGTGTGCCCCAGAACCGCCCCTAGCCGGTATATGGCAATCGGAAGTCCGGCATCTATCGCGGTCCAGACGATCGTTTCGGCCGTAAACTTGCTCTGTGCATACCCGGTGTCGTATTCAAGGGCAAGCATATGATATTGCGGCCGCTCGCCCTCCGCCAAGTAGCGGGTTCCCGTCACGAGCCCCGTTGGACCGTAGGCACTGATACTTGATGTATAATGCAATGATTTGGACCGATGGGCTTGGGAGAAGAGGATGGCATTCAGAGTTCCAGCCACATTTGCCGGACGGTGGGTGGAGTATGGCTCTATGTAGTTGACATGTGCTGCCAGGTGGAAGACAACACTAGCCCATTGCGCGTAATGCCGGTATTGCTCTTCCCCAAAGCCGAGGTCAGGCTGGGATAAGTCACCAGCAACGGCCTCGATCTTGGCCTCCTCGTGTGGATATAGAGCCAGGTTATACCTGCTGAAGGTGTCTCGGATGCGGTCACGAGCGTGGCTCTCATCTCTGGCGCGTATTAGGCAGGCGACTGCTTTTACTCGTGGATGTTCCAGCAGCTGAGCCAGGAGCATTGCCCCCACAAAGCCAGTTGCTCCTGTGAGGAAAACGCGCCCCTCGGACTCGTCTTGCCAGTCTGGAGGTGTTCCTGCATTGTGTTGGAGGTCTTTGCCGAGACGCATATCCTGGATCCAAATGGGGGTCTTGCTTGTCTCGCTTGCCGATGCTGCAGGTATATTGAGCAGCAGCTTGCCCACTGCCTCCGACATGCCTTCCAGAGTCGGGTTCTCGAACACTGTAGAGGCCCTGAGCGAGAGACCCGTGGATTTATTGAGATTATTGAGCAAGTGTACCGCATGGAGAGACGTCCCTCCGAGTGAGAAAAAGTCATCCTGCATGGAGAGGCTGGCAGGGGTATGGCCCAGGACGTGTGCCCATGCGTGCCGCACACGGTCTCCCACATCCTTCAGCTGGGGCTGCAAATTCCTGCAGCTGAAACCATTGGTACTCAGCTTTGTGCTCTGCAGCTCACTCTCAAAGTCGTGAGCGAGCTTCTTCCGGTCAATCTTCCCACTCCCTGTCAGGGAGATGCTGTCTACCGTCTTTAGACGAGGAACCATGAGGTGCGGCACGCGCTCTCTGTAGGCGCGAGATATAGACTTCGCGTCAATTCCAGCAGACAGAGGCACAACGTAAGCTGCCAGGAGCGACGAAGGTGGGCCTGAACCTCCACCAGTCCATGGTTCCGAGACTTTGAGTGCCACTGCCAGCGAGACCAGCTGGGTTTCCAGCAGACAGCGCTCGACGGCCTCGAGTTCGACCCTGTGCCCGCGAATTTTGACCTCATTGTCCCGTCGCCCAAGGTACTCCAATTGTTCGGAGCCGTTTCTCCTGACCAGGTCGCCTGTTCTATATACGATTCCATTGCCTGGAATGCCCAAGTGTGGTGCGTTTACAAACACCTTGGCAGTCCGCTCAGGGTTACCAAGATACCCAGCAGCAACGCCCAGTCCTCCGACCACAAGCTCACCAACCTCGCCATCAGGAACTGCCTGTAGCTCTGAATCGACAACGAAAGCATAGTACCCGCTAAGTGTTCTTCCAATTGGGATAACGCCCCCTGCAACATCCGCTTCAGAAACAAGATGATACGTCGAAAAGACAGACAGCTCAGTAGGGCCGTACGCATTGTATAGCCTCCGAGGAGGACCGTGATCGAATATCCTCCTGATCGTCTGCAGATTTATTGCTTCACCTCCAGTGAGAAGCGTGTCGACAGTCGCATAGGCCGCCGGACAAATATGCGCAATTGTCCCAAGTAGTGAAGTCGTCTGCCAGATAACATCTACCCTAGCTTCGCGGAGCTTGTGCTGCATGAGGGACGCATCTAGGATCTCGTCTCTCTCAAAGACCACTATCGTTGCGCCGTGCAAGATTCCAGCCCATATCTCCCACATTGACACGTCGAACCCAATATTGCAGACATGCCCGAGCCGTTGGCCTCGTCGCAGTGGCTGGAACTCGTTGAACATGAGATTAATTAGCCCCTGGGCCAGAACCTGAACGGCCTTGGGCTTCCCCGTTGACCCGGATGTGTGATAAATGTGGGAGCACGAGGCCGGAACATTTGTGGCAACCTCTAGCTGCTCGTGTTCGACTTCTCGGTCAGCCTGCTGCGAGGAGTAGTCAATCACGATGCGCGGGATACGCGTAGACAGACAGCGGTTCCGGTTCTGATAATCTGCCAACAGCAGAGAATCCTCTCCAAGATTGTTGATGAGTTCTACCAGGCGCTCTTCAGGAAGGTCAATATCCAGCGGAACACAGCTGCCGCCAGCAAAAACCGCTGCTATCTGGCAGATAATATGGTCTATCCCCCGAGCCGCAAGGATCGGAATCGGTATAGATCTCTTCGGTTTCCCTCGCACATTGGAGTCAATTTGCCTCTGGATCTTATGTGCCACTCTCACCGTGCTGAGGTACAGTTCCTGGAAGGTCACGACGCGGTTCCCCTGTTCGACCGCTACTTGATCGCCGAAGAGCTCGAATCTCTGTTGGAGGAGGTGAGCGAGCCCTGTATCAGGTGGAGGTTTCCAGGGCATGATGGGCTGTGTATCTCTGCGTCTGTATTCAATGCTGAGGAGTACGGAATGGTGTTGCTGAGACCTCGAAGGAAGAGGGATCTTGAGACGCGGCTAGACTGCGAAACGACTTGAAGAGACATATCTGCCCTGGTAGCTATGCTGCGGTGTTCTGTAATCGTAACATCCAGGCAGTATCCCTGCGCTCCTCTTGCCTCCAAATTCAAACCTGACTCTGGCAAATCAAAGTGTCTACGCCATCTCCCAGTCTGTATCACTACTTGGAAAGCAAGGGATCTGATAATGAATCACATCGGCGCATACGTTCGGGCGGGGTCGCTGTACTTGATTGCACAGCGCATTGGTACAGCAATGGAAGGGTTCGCCGTGGACCCTCACTGGACATATGTACGCCGGTGCAGCTCTGATGCAGGCAAGAATGCCTCCAAAACGAGTGTTGAGGACCGGGATACTGTCAGTTTACATGCCCTTCAGGATCACAGTCTGGTAGCTCTAATGAACTGTCTTACTGACGCATAATCGGGATGACATGCAGCTCCTTGAAGCGAGTAGGTATGAGAAGAGCGTGACCAGGTCGTTTCTTTCTGCACTGCCAGAGCCTATCAGCCATAGATAGACCAGCATCTCATACGTGGGATCTGAACCCGAGTTCGTGCGTCTGACGCGTCCAGACCCGGCCATCTTCCTGGCTTTGTAGTTCGGATGCAAAGCCGGCGGGGGCCCCTGGAGCGCAAATGACTGGCCCTGCTCCGCGGCGCTGGTGGGCATCTGCTACATGCACTCGACAGTTCGTGCCCCATGTCAAGCCATTTTCGCATGTTGACAACTTGGGAGGCTAGGTCTCTGATGCAAGTGCCCTAATTATATACCAATTGACGGCTTCTGTGGTGGACTCAGCTAGCCGGAGTATGAATCATTGGCTTGCCAGTGTAAATTAGTGAGAGCTATCGAATAGTACCAATATCAGCATTGGGTGCATACAGTTGTCTGAGGATAGAAACACCTCCAAGACTGGAACACTGGACCAGTCATCGAAAGCCGGTTAAGCCGGTTGCTCCATGCGTTCGCTTCAAAACCCTGCCCGTTCAAGCATTCCATTACTGGCGAATATGAAGTTGGACATCATATTCTAGGTACCGACGTGAGTCTTTGCCCCTCCGCGAGATCCCATTGGTCTAATATACACAGCTGAACGCTGTGCTTCCTTTTCTCATCTCGCTGAGCGTACATGAGATGACTCGTCATAAATGCTGCAGGCAACATACCCTACTATTCACAGGGATTGCCTTGTAGTGAGTCATCGGACACTGAAAGTTTGCTGGCCGTCTGACGGGTGTCCCAGTGTTGCATCGTTTAGCCATGAGCCGGTCGCCAGTCGATGACGAGCAACCATGACCAATCATAGTTGGAGCAAAGAAGAAGAATGAGGGATATTGGGCCGGCGAGACATGTAGAAAGCACATATCTTCATGCATGATCCGGCACTGTTTACCCTTCGCCAGTGAGCTCCTCCTGTTTTGTGCCGGGAGACCAGGGCGGCCATCAACTCCATTATTGCCAATGCACACTGGTGGCGATGTGTCTTGTCAATTCCTCTCCACTGATGCTCCGTATGCTAGAAGGCCGGATAGGCGACGCCTATATGCAGTTCCGAAGGAACCCAACGTCTGCCAGAAACTGTTACATTGGCGCTGGCATTCAGAGCAAATATGGAGTCCATTAAATTTCTGACGCATTCAGGGCACACATCAAGTGAACAGGACCAATAGTGAGTAGCGGATGGGTTAGTTTTACTGCTCACGATTTACAGTCGATATCTTAGCTTCCAACGGGACTCATGCCTTGGAGATGCGCTCCCTATGCGGAGGAACTCTCCATATACTCCTACCTGAGTTTGTTGGCTACGGATCCCTCTCATTCATTCTGCTCGTTGTCTGCAGCAGCCAACAAATAAGACGCTGGTCTTAAATGGTACCTGTAATTCCTTTTCTCAGGGTAGGTCCTACCTAGTTCTTGCCTCTCCATATGTAGTTCTCTCATAATCCACATCCTTGCCTCAAAAGTGTAGAAGATAGATTAAAAATCACTCGGCTTTGCCGCCTCTTCTGGATAAAGCACATAGATCGGGTCTTGCTGGTTTACTTGTCCGCAAGCCGGTTCGCTGATATAGTACCCGATAAATTGCTGCGTAGCCCTGTCATAGCTCTTCACCACATCCCCCGGAACAGCGAGATACTGGTTCTCCTCCTGACGCAGGAACCCGCGCGTCGCAAAACTGCAGTAGATAAGTCTGTGCTGATCGGACGTGGTATTGTTGCCCCCACCATGCCGAAGGGACGAGAGCATCATGAATGCGTCACCTTTTGACAGTCTGGGCACAATGATAGCGGATTCAGGAGGTGGAGTATCGGGGCAGGAAGACCTGTTATCTTCTCATTAGATTGAGCCAGGTGCTCCTCAGATGCATTCGCTACTTACCATAAATGGCTTCCCAGTATAACTTGGGTCCCGCCATTCTCCTTTGTGACCTCGCATCCCGCAACAAACATCCCAAGCGAGGTCTCGCGGTTTGCATCCCGCTCGTCATCCCACTCGGCTATCTCGTCTACGACCCGATGATTGATATAGGAGTCACAATGTAACGGTTGGGCCTTTGCACCGGGCCCGACCTGTATAGCCAATGCCGCCTGCACGTACGGCCTGGAGACGGACTCTTTGCGCTTGTTGCCCCACCAGTATGTGCTTCGTGTGGTCAGGAAATGGGTGCTGATCGCTTGAAAGAGAGGATGCATTAACTGCGTGCGGACGTAGGTTGGGCTAATGCCTATGAGGCCATTGGCCCGTTTAGTTTCCTCTGGCGGATTGTCAGTGGATAGACAGCTAGATCGAGGGCTGGAGGGAGGTGGTCGGGCAGAACAGACTTGGAAAGAACTCGCCGTCCCATTCAAGGTCCGCGTTCAGCGTGTCTTTGATTTCTTCGTATGTCTGATCCAGGTCTTCGTGGGATATCAAATTCCGGATGACCACGGCACCGTCGCGTTTCAAGAGATAAAATATGTCATCAACGGGGGCGCTGGGGAGGAGATACTGCAGACCGGGGGCGTAGTCTCCGGAGACATGCATTTTGACACAGTCCACCGTATGATGATGATGATCTGGCTCGCACTGTGAGAGCTCTAACATGGCCCGGAACATACAGATATACTAGTCCGTAGAGGTTAGGGCCGGTTTGTTTACACGGTGAGGCGAACGCGATCTTTTAAAATTCAACTGCTTTCGTACGACGAGAGCTGTTTCTAGCTAGCTACGAGAAGCGGGGTCTATAACAAATAGAATGAAGAGACCGCCAGTTTGGCGATGCTGTGAAACCCATCTAGCATCGTCTGCCTGCGGAGTCGACCCGGGGCGCTCATCTCTAGCCCGGCTGAGCTGTCCATGAGACTTTTGCAGTTGTATCAGGTGTCTATATAAAAATAAAATACTCCTGGTTGCGTATTGTTTGAAATTGGCACTACATCTCGTCTTTGTTGTCCTGCATAATATCTTCAATATCTGCCGAAGCATCTAGATCGTCCAGAAGGTTTACCCTCGTCGCATTACGGCGGTGGCTCAGCTGAAGGAAAGCTGGCCTTCCCTGTCTTAGAGCAAGCAGGCGATAGGTCTATATTGCGTCGGCGGAAAAGATCTCCCTACTGCATGAGGCCACACCCATGGAAGTTATCAGCACTCTGCCCTGGGTGGTGCGTACATTCGGTAAATCTGAAACTACAAAAAGCATATTCGTTCCGTTGCGTAATCAAGATGTCTAGTAAACTGGTATTTGCTTGTTTCCCGAATTCGAGCTATCAATAACGCTAGGATTACGTGACATTGATTGGTTGAGGCAGTACCTCGACGATATATGCCATTGCGAGTGATCGTTTGTGAGAGATCATGGAGGCCGGCGTGACTCGGGCAGGCCCAGCATCAGTGTTAGATATTTGTCCCTTGTAAGAGAGTTACACCCTTCTGTTCTCCTTCACGCAGTTTTTCCTGTCTAAGCTCACCGTGCCTACAATGACCCAAACTACATCGTACCCTAAGCAGCCCAGGGGCATTTCCTGGCGGTCTTCGAAGCCATTTATCGTGACGGTTATTGCAGTTGCCATGTTCACCGGTTAGCAACCATACTGCCCTCACTAACACCCCAGGACGCTTGATTCTGATAGTCGTATGCAGATAGCTTCTTGTTTGGCTTCATTGTCCCCATTATGCCCGACATCCTGGAAGACCGCCTGCGAATGCCACACTCAAATATCCAGTTCCTCACCTCAATTATTCTTTCCATGAACGCAATTCTCACAATACTCATTGCCCCCTTTACAGGGTGCCTCTCTGATAAAGTGGCACGGAAGAATACTCTCATGCTCTGGTCTTATGCAGTGAACACGCTGGGGACAATTTTTACAGCGGTGTCTAGCACACGTGAGTCATTACCCACCTTATATGATTGGAGAAGACATCAGCTCAAGTGTCCGACAATACAGTGGCCGGATTCATTATCGGACGTTTGATACAAACCGTCGGAGGGTCGTTGATTTATATCGCTGGAATGGCTATGCTGGGCGGCACTGTGGGCCCAGAGCATCTCTCCAAGGCAATGGGCATCTGCGTCCTCCTCATATCGGGCGGCTTTCTCTCCGCTCCTGCGTTATCGGCCACTCTTTGGGAGTTTTCTACCTACACAGTGACCTGGCTATCTGCCTTTGCGGTGCTGCTTGTCGGAGCTCTTGTCCAGGCCCTTGTCATCGAACCGTATCTCCTCCCGCGTGAACCTGGTCAGAATGGACGAAACAGTGACCATACTTTCGGCTTCGCCGGGATCGAAGAAGAAAGCGAATCTGAATCTCAGACCTCGAGTCGCCGGGCAGCGGAGACAGAGTGTCTGATTGCGGGCTCAACCAGCCACGGGCGAGGCCTGGAAGCTGGAGCCACTGATTACTATACCTTTTCGGATCCGCATAAGCTTCCTCTGCCCACATCCAATACCATATATCGTAGAATGCTCCGCAAGAAACGTGTCGTCACAGCCCTCGTCGCCGAGACGCTGCTGGCGGCGCTAATCGCCAGCTTCGAAGCTACCATTCCTCTGCACATCAGAGACGCGTTCCAGTGGAGTAGTCTTGAAGCCGGAATCCTCTTCCTAATCCTGCAGGCGCCGACATTGATCCTCGTAATCCCAATTGGCTGGCTCAAGGATCGCATTGGCATGCGGCTACCTGTGGCATTGGGGTTTCTGGTCATGGCTCCTTCACTCTGGCTACTAGGGGTTCCGGGAGCGAAGCAGTTCCAGTGGGCGGCTGGAAAGACCGGTGAGGTCCTCTACGTAGTCATGCTGGTAGCAATTGGGGTTGCGAGAACGCTGGTGCTTGGGTTTGGGGGTGTTGAGGTGTTGAGTGAGTCCACCCTCAACATTACTGGCTCACTGAAAGACAACAATCCTAACGCTTACGGACGTACAGGAGGCGCGAACGAGGTTGCGACCGAGTTTCCCGGATTTGCTGAGGGGGGTATCTCTCTCTACTCCCGTGCGTTCGTTCTGTCAAATATTACCTGGAAATTCGGCATGTTTCTAGGGCCTCTAGTTTCCGGGGCATTAACCAAATCGGTGGGCTATTATGCGATGAACTTGGTTTTTGGTAAGCAACCTTACCCCCAGGCATCAGGGGAAATGCGCTAATCAAGGCTCTTCCTGTGGTTCCAGCGGTGCTTTGCGTCGGCACGGGGATTGCGACGTGCATTATCCTGGAAAGAAATTAGATTGGTGGTCCATGTCTGTGTGACTGAGAGCGCAGGTATTGTTGCTTTTTTCTCTCTTGCAACATGTACTCTCACAGCGAATCAAATGCAATCCGGCATTTGTGCCAGGCCGCATAGCGAGCTCAGCTGAATTGTAGGTGTGTGATGAGTGTTGGTGCGTCTTATAGGCTGTATCACTGCTACCGACGTAATACAGCAGGGAGAGTCACCAAAAGAGACCAGAACATCAATTCAAGTACATTTTCCCGTAAGCTAGTTAGACATATATCCACTGGTCCTCTGGCTTCCACCTGCACTGTAAGTTCTGCACCCGGCCATCAAAATCACTTTCCAGAGTCCCAACTAACAACCAGTACCCAATGGCCCAAGTGCAGACAATTGCTCTAGCCGGTGGAACTGGCGACCTCGGCCGCTATCTTCATGAAGAGCTGGTGAAGGACGGGCGGTTTGCCGTGGCTCTATTGACGCGAGAGGTCTGCACCTCTTGCCTATACCATTCTCTCTCCCATAGTACCAATTCAGATACTCAACTCATTTCTACAGACCTCAGACAAGACACCCACCCCGACGCTTCCCAATACTACAATCCATAAAACAGACTACAGCGAATCATCTATTGTCTCGATTCTGAATTTCACCGGCGCAACAGCCCTCATCTCCCTCATCCGCTGCCCAAACAGCGTCTTTGTGCCTCTCCACAAGACCCTCATCCACGCATGTCTCGCGTCCACCACCTGCAAGCGTTTCATCCCTTCCGAGTGGGCAGGTGATATAGAAGAATTTCCGGATATCCCCATCTCTTATTCAAAGACCCGGGCACCGCTGCGGCGGTACTTACAGGACCTTGACCAGCAATCCGAGAAAGAGGGTTCAAAGCCACAGCTGGAATGGACATTGTTCAACCTCGGCTGGTTCATGGATTATTTCCTCCCTCCAAGCCAGTCGTACATGAAATATATTGAGGGCGAGTTCCCAATTGACGTTGCGAGCTGGGCGTATACGGTTCGCGGGACTGGTGAGGAGCCGCAGAGCTGGACGGCTGCTAGGGATGTGGCCAGGGCTTTGGCAGAGCTGCTGGCCAGCGAGAAGGAGTGGGTGAGTTCCGTTTCTGCTGATGACCACCAGGGCTTCTGTCTGGGATAGTATACTGAGCTATGACACTAGGAACGCGTCATCTACGTTTGCGGAGAATGGGGCACGTTCAATAACACCGCCAGAGTTCTTGAGAAATTCTACAGTGCGTCTTTGCTTCTTCCCATATGATTGCGTATGTAAACGGCTAATCAATCCACTGAACAAACCACCAGACCGTACTTTGACCAAAAAACACCGCTCTGCCGAGAAGATTGCTTCTGACATACGCAAGTACGAATCGCAACCGGATGTAGAGGATGTGGGCGTTGTCGAGGTGGAACAGTGGACTATCACTGGGGCGACGGCTTGTCCGAAAGAGAAGACGCTGCGGCAGCGGGAGAAATACTTTTCTGCAGTCCATTTCATGTCACTAGAAGAAATGCTCAATTTGGCTGAAAGCCAGGGCCATGTCTAGCTAGTTTGGTGCACAGAGCATTATATGGGAGCATAAGATGGGAGATAACCGGCATAATGCTTTCTTTCCTGTCAAGAGTTCATATCTTCCTTTTTTCATACTGAACTTTACGTATATGCACATTCTGATTTTAGCAACAACTAGTCCAGTCAACATGAACACTCTCATGTCTACCGTCAAGAATGTGCAGAATAACTCTTATTAGCAGCTTTGACCTTAAGACGTGATAGCCCTCCAGCTCCTGCCAAGTCTATTCCTTCCCAAGAAGATACTCTGCGTAATTCAATTGCGCCTCCAGGATCGTTACCATTTGCTTCCACCACATCGATTTGCTGTTGTGCTGACGGAATTCGCACACAGCTGATTTGCAGTCTGCCATGATTGCCCTAAAGATACTAGGCCGTATCCATCCCTACTGTCCTTAGAATTTGAAGATTGACATGCACGCGAAGAATAGGGCGGTAGGTACGACGTTGATCTTTGTTGCTCGAAGCTCTATATCGTGGGCCGGGGATGTGGTGGGCTGTCATGGCCATGCAGCACATGCGGCTACTCGTGGTCCAGATATTTTTGACCATGCCCATGATCCAATGCGTGCACCTCTCCAGCCCTGATGATAGCTATAGTGGCCCAGGCTATCATACCAATAATGCCGATTGCTGGGTTGGAGACTAGCCCTCCTGGCCGTACCAACATGGCTTCGGGAAGTGGACAGCCGATGCTGGACGGATATATACTACGGCATAAACGACCTCACCTCCCCATACAAACCTGCAAATATATCTCATCCTCCCAATCCATATAGAGATTGTATGAAAAATGACATCTCCAGCGTATGCTCACCATTTCTCCATCAAAAATCTCCCTTACGGAGTAGCCTCCTCGCCAACACACGCTGAACAATGCGCAACCCGGCTCCACAACACCGTCATCTTCCTCGGCGAGCTCCAGCAATCCGGCTTCTTTGGCGAGATTTCTCTGCCAAACGGGGCCTTCATGAATTCCACCCTAAATGGGTATGCGGCACTCCCGAAGTCCGTCCACACAGCTGTCCGCGGAACGTTGCAGTCTGTTTTGGGCGAATCCGGCCTGGATGGCCTTCCGAAGAACTCCAAGGCTGATATTACGACGGTTAAATTGCATCTTCCTGTTGAGATATCGGGTTTTACGGGTACGCATATACCCGCCAAACTACCTCTTCACAAATCCACATCACAGCTACAAAGTACTAACATAGGCCAGACTTCTCCAATTCGCTCAACCATGTCCAGAATGCCGGACGCGCAATTCTAAACGACCCTTCTCCCCCACCAGGCTTCTTCCATTTCCCAATTGGCTACACGGGGCGTGCGTCGACAGTTGTCGTCTCGGGGACACCGATAACCCGACCCTGTGGGCACTTCTACGACCGCAGCAATCCGGTGCCTAGGACGGTGGCGTATGGGCCGTCCCGCGCGCTAGACTATGAGATGGAACTTGGTGTCGTCGTTGGGAGGCCTTTTGGATTGGGATCCGCAAAGGGAATTCCTGCTACGGATGCAGAGGAGTATATTTTTGGGTTTGTAGTGCTCAACGATTGGAGTGGTGCGTCTCGTTCAGTTCTCCTTTTTCTCTGAGATAGTGTAGCTACTAGGGCTAATATGGCTGCAGCCCGCGACATCCAGGGTCTCGAGATGGTCCCTCTGGGCCCGTTGAACGGAAAGGCTTTTGGTACTACAATCTCGCCCTGGATCGTCACCATGGACGCTCTGGCACCGTTCAAGGTAGCAGGTCCAGAACCGAGGGTTGAACTTGCAGAGCACCTGAAGGACGAGAAGGAAGGGAACTTTGATATCGTGATGAAGGTTGAGATTATCCACCCACCCGCCGGGCCAAGCACGTCTCCAGCAGCAACGAATAGCAATGAGGGTGCTGGCAAGAATAATGGAGAAGAATCCGTCTCTCATATCGCCACCAGTGCCGCCAAAGAGCTCTTCTGGAGTCATCGACAGATGGTCGCGCATCTGACAAGCTGCGGGTCGGATCTGCGTACTGGGGATCTACTGGGCACAGGCACAGTGAGTGGGTCTGTCGAGGGATCGTATGGATGTCTTCTTGAGAGTACCAAGGGGGGGAAGCAGGCTGTCAAGCTGGCCGATGGAGGCGAGAGGGTGTATCTACTGGACGGGGATATCGTGCGGATGAGCGCTTTCCTTCGGGATGAGGCGTCCGGGGTTGGCTTTGGGGAGTGCACTGGAGAGATTTTGCCGGCGAAATACCCAGCCATATCTTCATAGACTGTATTATGACTTTGATAGTAGTAACCAAGGTGAAAGGAAAAGAGCCGCTTCTTCTACTTGTCCTGGTACCCATGAATAACAACCTTGATCACACTCTCCTTCCCCTGCTTCACCAGCTCAAAGGCCTCCTCCGCCTGCTCGAACCTGAACCGGTTCGTAATGAGCTTCTTGACGTCGATCTTGCCGCTGGCGATCAAGTCCACGGCAACTGGGTAGCACCCCGTGCTGTACCGGATCGAGCCCCGGATCGTCAGGTCCCGGATGCAGGCTGTCGTTATGGGGAAGACAACGTTCTCCTTGCCCATCCCTGCCTGCACATACATGCCCCCTTTCTTGACCAAATGCACCCCGGTCTGGATACAGCTCTGCGCACCAGTTGCCTCCAGGACGACATCCGGGCCCTCGCCCAGCCCGAACTTCTCCTTGATCAGCGCCGCCACTTTCTCGCTCCATGCCGTCTCCTCAACGCCCTCTGGCCTGGGGGGAGGGAGAAAGACCCCATCTGCGCCGAACGCCTGTGCAAAGTCGAGCCTTGATTGACTGATATCAACCCCGATGACCTTCTTGCATGCGTACGCCTTGGACACGGCCTGGCAGAGTAGCCCGATAGGCCCACACCCAAATACAACGACCGTCTGGTTCGGCCGGACATTACCCACTTTGGTTATCTGTACGGCCACAGCGACGGGTTCCACCATGGCGCCTTCTTCGAGGTCCATGTGGTAGGGCAGCGGGTAGCAGTAGTCTGCCTGGGTGGTATAGTACTTTTGCAGCGTCCCATCGTGGGGTGGTGTCGCGGCGAAGACGGTATCTGGGCAGAGGTTGTACGATCCTGAGCGACAGTAGTCGCAGCTGCATCATCTATATTAGTCTCTTCTACTTCTTTTTCTTCTTCTTCTTCTTCTTCTTTCTTCTTCTTCTTCTTCTTCTTCTTTTATTTTTTTTTTCTTTCGGTGAAAACCCTGGGCGAACAGGAATCGGACGTACTGTCTACAAGGAACCCCTGGTTCAATAGCAACCTTTTGTCCGACTTTTAGGTTTTTGACCGCGGATCCAATCTCCGTCACGATCCCAGAGCTCTCATGGCCGAGGACGATGGGTGACTCGAGGATAAAGTCTGCATTCACCGGTGTAAGCTCGGTATCGACGGCTCAGCTGGTAGTTTGAGAGTGGTCCAGCAGGCGGCGTACCTCCAATCCTTCCCCTCTGCCAATAATGCACATCGCTCCCGCATATCCCTGTCTGAGCAACTTGGACGCGCACATCCCAGGGGTCCTTCAGTGGGGCGATGGCTCTGTCCTCGAACGCGACGTCTTTGACTGCGCGGAGGACGAACGAGGGGTTTGTTTCCTCTTCTCGTCAGTGTTTTCGTTCAGAGCTTTCTTGCTTCGCAAATGAGGCTTACCGGCATTGTAAAAATACCGAAAGATAGAACTGGCTGCGCGTGAAAGAGGGAAAGATGATAAGGAGACAGCAGCTAGGTATGGGATATGGAATAGACGATCCTGGGGCAGCTCTCTTGCTATATTGCTGTACCACCGCTACAGTACTTATACCACTGACAAAAATAAGAACATAGAATGAGAAGGATAGATGGACTGCGATAACTCAGCTCTGCCCCTCTCCGTAAGACGTGGAGTAAGTAAGCTGCAGTAAGCCGTGGCCAGTATGAGAGCGGACGCCCCGCCCCGATGCGGAGAAGTCCCAGAGGGCGCATTGCAGGTGGTCTGATGACAGTGCGAGTTTATCGCATGTGAATCTCAGAAAGGACGGAAGTACCGGAAGTGAGTTCCTGAGCGCCCGAGATCTAGACTAAGATTGACTTTCCAAAGCGATGCGGCCTCATGGCCAGCGTAACTATCATTATGGGGCTATACTTGCAGTAACCCTACCCCGTCGATTCTACCCTACCCTAACTTATTACACTGCTCTTAGAATCCTCGCATGTGAGGCTCTATGGACATGTCTCTCACGGCCAAATATCTCTTCATAGTTTGTAAGAAATAATTACGGCAAGCCCTAGACTGTCCCGTCCCTCAGACTGCGGACGACCATGTCCACCCCGTCCACGACGCGCCCCTTTACCAGAGCCCCATTAATCGCATCATTCCGATCGACTCTTAGAAGCCCCTCTTCTAGAGTCTGCGCAATTCCTGCCTCAACATGCCTCTTCGCTAATCTCTCCCTCGCCTCAGCTAAATCCACATCCACAAACACTCGGTAGTCCACGAGTGGAGCGATATCGCGCCACTGCGGCTCATTGAGGAGAAGGTAGTTCCCTTCTATGATTACGATGCTTGTCGTGTGGTCGATGACCAGGGAGTTCGGGATCGGGTCCTTTGTGCTGTGCGAAAATGTCGGCGCGTACAATACTCCTGCCATCTCCTCTGACGATGACGATGGCGAGTCCGAGTCAGCCCATGATCGCAGAGTCCTCATAAACTGCAGAAATGCCTGAACATCGAATGTCCACGGCGCACCGCGCCGAACATACGCTTCGGTTCTCTCTTTCTCGGGGAGGGCGTCGAGTTCTGAGCGTGGGAGGTGGAAACCGTCCATGGAGAGGACGAGAGCTCTCTTCGCTATTCCATTTGTCTGACTAGTGTCATCGCTTTGATTTGCGCTTTTGTGTGAGAGCTGTCCAGATCGGTTTATTTGTGCCGCCACTGCAGTTGCGAGCGTTGTCTTGCCGGAGCCCGGGGCGCCAGCGACTGCGACGAGGTACCGGGGTTTCGGTTGCGATATAGCGAGAGAAGTTATTTTGGATGCAAGAGCGGCGTACTGCTCTTCCATGATCCCTTGCTGCCAGTGGGCTGGTCGTCGCTGGTGAGGTTTGATATCACTATGGGAGAGAGGAGATGAAGGGATGACTGGGTACACGAGAGGGCATCTACTACAATATGCCCTAGTCTAGATTTAGGTCTATCAGATACAGGTGTCCATGCATAATCCAACCTTAGAAAAGTATCCTTTGAAAGGATTTTTGGTGGCGAGCTGACGGCAGCGGAGACCATGTCCGAACAGCCCGGACAACACCCTCCGCTATGCCGTGCGGCCTTAATAGATATTCCGACCTTGACCGGCGGGGTAGCTTGCGAGACGTATGCGGCTGGCTGTACAAAAGAGATAGTCAAAAGACTAGCTGGTTGTGATTTCCAAGAAACTGTATATACAATTTCGACCCCTTCACGTCTCCGTCTACATATAACCAAAATGGTCCTCTCCCAACCGCAGAACCAGCACGTCACCAAAGCCTTCGACCTTACCGGCAAGGTCGCAGTTGTGACAGGTGCGCTCATCCATAACAAAAAAAGAGAGAGAGAGAGAGAGAGAGAGAGAAAGGGCGTACATCTAACTTCCAGAGCAGGAGGTTCCCGCGGGATCGGCCTCGAGGTCTCGCGCGGTCTCGCTGAAGCAGGCGCTGATGTACCCCTTCCATTCCGATTAAATGATTTATTCGCAATGTATGCTAAGGCCTTGTATAGGTTGCAATAATCTACAACACCTCCTCCACGGCCAGCGAACTCGCATCTCAGATCGCCTCAGAGAACAAGATAACCTGCCGTGCGTACCAAGCGAATGTCACCTCCAAGGAAGAAATCACGTCTACCATCAACAAAATAAGATCCGACTTCGGCAAGCTCGACATCGTCATTGCCAACTCAGGAATCGCATCCTCTGTCCCAGCGGAGGGATATACTGTCGAGCAATGGCGCCAGATCATGGACGTCAACCTCGACGGCGCATTCTGGACGGCTCAGGCAGCGGCGAATACCTTCAAGGAACAAGGGACCGGAAAGGGCAGTATTGTATTTACGGCGAGTGTGAGCGCGAGTCTCGTGAATGTGCCCCAGAAGCAGGCTGCTGTATGGGCCCTACCTTATTCCCTTCGCATACCCGAAATTTGTCTCTGAGTGGAACGGCTAACAGAGGTCCTACGCGTGCAGTATAACGCCTCCAAAGCCGCCGTGGTCCAACTGGCAAAGTGCCTCTCTGTCGAGTGGGTCGACTACTGTCGAGTCAACTGTATATCGCCCGGTTTCATCGCGACAGAGATACTCGACCACCATCCGAAGGAGTGGAGGGAGAAGTGGTACGATATGATCCCGGCAAAGCGAATGGCGCAGGCGTATGAGCTGAAGGGGGTATGTTGCATCTCGAACTGGGCTGAGTCTTAACGGATGTGCTAACGATTGCCGGGTCTGCAGGCGTACGTATTTGCAGCGTCTGATGCGTCGAGTTATATGACTGGTGCGGATATCATCATAGATGGCGGGTATACTCTTCCTTAGGCTTGTGGTCTGAATGAAAGATTTTGAGATAGAGGCACAGCTACTCAAAAGCCGGCAACCGATTCATGAAATCCATGATTGTTGATTCTTGCCTATACTCGCATGGTCAGCAAACGGCCACGATAACAAGGGGTAAGGTGCCCTAGAATGAAGAAATAGGAAACCGTACATAATTGAATCCCCCTCTACCCCCATTCCCATTCCCATCTCCAACGTCGGCCACATAAGCGGATACAGACTCGCCAGCTGCGTTTGCGGCGACTCCTCCGTCGGCCTCCAGCCATCACCATTTACACCAATGCCGTCCCCAATATCTGGCCCTGGTCCAGACTGCAAGTAGTTTCCGCACAGATCAGTAATCACGCGCAAGCACCTCCGTGCACTCGGATTCATGAGCGCCATTGATTCCAGCACCTCTATGGCCTGGGATATTTGGCTTCTCCAGCCCTGCGCAAGGGGCGACTGCGGGTCATTGCGGAGACAGATTACGGGGATCAGAATTGCCTGGAAGAGAAAGTAGAGCCCGTACCAGCAGGCCATCATGGTCCGATGATCGACTTGAGTCAGCCAGAACGTGCAGATGAGCTCGACAGCTTCGGCAGCGGCAGCGAGGCAGCGCTCGATGGCAAGGTCTATATCCGTGCCGACTTCCTGTCCTTGCGTTCCAGCGCCGCGGGAGCGAGTCATGACCCTTCCCACCAGAAATGGCCGATACATGAGTATCCTAAAGTTGCGATACCGCCAGCGAAGGATCGCATGGGCGAGGGCAAATTTTGGCGGCTGCACAGCAGACTCGGCGAAGTAAGGCGGTAGATTGGCCAGCCAGCCACCGATCAATGTGTCATCTAGACGAAGCAGTTCGGTTGCCGAGGGGAGAGGATGAGAGATGATCTTTGAGTAGATGGAGCTTGTGGCAATGTGGAATTGCGCCTGTGCGCGCAGATGGCTGTAAATTGTCGTTTTAGGGGCCGGGGGTGGCAGGTGCCGAGTGGCGGAGGTGATATCCTGTGCCATTGTTCAGTATTGGCCGACAAATCCAAAAACGCTATAGAAAGAGAAAGGGGTAGGTACGCTGTCATGAGCATTCATGGGAAGCTTCACATCAACACCCTCCATTGGGAAATCCAGCGGCCTTGAAAATGTGATCATTGCCCCAATATCAAAGATGTAAAGGCAATACCAGACCCGCCTCCTCATCTCAAGCGTTAAGAGGGATGCATCCCATGTAGGAAACTCTTTATGCAGGCCGATCCCCATAGCGACGCGCCTTGCGAGCCCCATATAGTTATACCCGGAGTTTGGCTTGTTGCGTTTCTGGAGATAATTGGATATGAGCGTCAGCGCTTGGACGAGGACCAAGTTTCCGGTCTCGAGCACGTCGATGGACAGCCGTTCTTTGGCGGCGTCGAAGAGGGCAAGGTCGACATCGCTGGTGCCAGTTGCGGTCGACGAAGTGAAGACGCCCAAGGCTGAGATCACGAACAGTAGGACCTGCCACGTATTCCCTAGCGGACGTGGGATGATCTCCATGAATTGGGCGCGAAAGGTTGCTTCGTGTACGATCGGGTAGGAGCAGTGGTATAGCCGGAAATAGGCGTCCACGAAGGGTTCGAGCTGGGACATGGTGTTCAGCACGAAGGGGATGCTTGCTCTGCATTCATGCTCGTGGACTTGGCCATTGCTGTCGCCAGCGTCACCATCCCTAGTTTCTGTAAGACGGAGCAGGGCCGCACCGGATGCAGAGCCTACGGCAGTTAGTCCTCACTGTACTCGCACAATGGATTGGGGCGAATGGACGTACCAAGGTAACCGCCCTCGTTTGACCGGCTCGTCAAACTGGCCATTCCATCAACGAACTTGTTGTCTCCGCTCGCCCTCTCGTCCCATTCAAAGTTGCTGCTTGACGGGGGCGTCTCGAGAGAGAACGCCGTGGTCCCAGTTGAGCGCGACTCTGAAGGCGGATGCATGATTGGCTCCGCCCCGACTGCGGCCATCGTTGAATGAGGACTCATCCGCATCTGCTGGGCGTGACTACCGCTATCCAACGGGCTGGGAAGGATTGCACCTCTAGCGTCATGGCCCACATGGGCTGACTGGAGTAAAGTGCCGTCCGCGACATCGTGGCGCAGGGTTGGCCCCGGCTGAACGGGGAGATGGCCGTCTCCCGACTCGGCAGCATTAGCGTCCTGACCAGCCCCTTTGTCTCTCGAATCTTCCAAGCCATGAGAATCTTCGAGAGCGGCAGCGTCAGGCATAAATCGTCTCAGCAACGCCTTGGTCCGCGCAAGCTCATTCTCGACCCGGGACAGGTGCGTGCGCGTAAGCGGCGTGCGCGCTGATCTCTCATACGTACACTGTCGGCTATACTTGCTGCACAATCGACAAATAGGGATTGCCCTGTCGCACTTGGACTTACGCCTGCGACATTCCCGGCAAGCCTGCTCGGCTGTACGGTGACTGGGCTCCGCCCCGGGGCCGGGAGCCCGGGCACGGGCGGCGGAAGTGGGATGCTGGCCGGGGTGCACGCTAGCGTTCATGGCGGCATACGTTTTGGATATAATCTTGTTGCTGCCCCTTGTTGCATACTATCAGGGAAGAGTCGGAAACGAAGTTGTCTGATTCTGGGATCAGCATCTCCAACTCCCCGCGCGAGGAATCTTGTGGGGCTCGGACAGTGTCCGATGTACGATGCTTACAAAGCACGCTTACATAATCTATGATATGCAACAAGATACTCCCGTTATGGGTATGCTATACAGGGTTGACGAGCTAGGTCTCGAAAATTTTCTACCATACTTTAGTTTTTGTCCTTTTTTCTCAAAAATATAGACACAGTGGCATTGAGAGAAATCCTCTATTTTACCGAGATGGAGATGGAGATCGTTGTTCCTAAGGGAGAAGACAGGACTATACACTATACCTACAGAAGATTCTAGCAAACCTGGGAAAGCAGCCGTTTCTTCCTGGTCAGTGCACTATAAAAAACATGAACCAGGGCTAGACATTCTCAGTATGCTCTGCACTTCCAACCGCGCCTTTCTTACCCCCAAGCACCTCGCTCGACGATACAGCAGCCGGCCCGTCAAAGACCTCTGCGATCTCCTCGAGGGAATACCCCTTGGTCTCGGGAAAGACAAAATATGTTACCGCAAGAACAAGGACATCGAAGCAGCAGAAGAAGATGTAATACCGCCAGCCGATATTGTCTAGTGCGACCGGATTCACAAAAGCTAGGATGATCAGACTCCCGTAGACAGACAACAGCTCCGCCGTGAGTCCCTTGGATCTTGTCGAGTACGTAAATATCTCGGTCGGGTACCCGAGCAGTAAGGGGGTATAGGCGATGTCGTAGTGAAAGTAGAAGATAAAGACGAATGCGATGACAGTCCGGCCTAGGCCAGAAGCCTGGCTGCTATCAAAGACGGCGGAGCATGCAGTCCAGATTATGAAGGAGACGAGCATGCCCGCTGCCGACCAGAGGAAGAGGGTCCGTCGACCGAGCCGGTCGACGAACAAGGCCGCGCTCAGGGCGGCGATAAAGTTGAAGATTTGCAGCAGGCCATTGATGAGCGTCTGTGTGTCTGTGTCGGTGACGCCGACGGTGTCGAGGACGAGGGTCAGATAATATGAGACCACGGCCACCCCCTGCACTGGTCAGTATACAACAGTAAAAAGTGGTAGGAAGTTGAGAGTGTATTCGAGGGCAAAACGTACATTCCACTGCGCAAAGGCACCAATGCATACTGCAATAAAGGTCCGTTTCCGGTTCCCCGGCGTCTGCACAAGTGCAGACCAGCCCGTCTCAGCAGCTTGATTATCCAGCTCTATGGTGCGCACGATCTCAGCCATTTCGAACTCGATTAGCGGGTGAGAAGAGTCTCCAGCTGTGTGGTATTTGGCGAGCAACCCTTTTGCTTCTTCAGTATGGCCTTTGGCAACGAGCCATCTAGAAACGTTAGAATTTATGCTCTTTCTCCACAAATAAAAAGGGAAAAAGGAAAGGAAAAAGGGAAAAACATTAAAGAATAAAAGGATAGAAACAAATCAAGATAAAAGAAAGAAAGGAAAAGAAGGGGAAAATGCTAGGTGGCTTACCTCGGCGACTCAGGCACAACCCACCACAACGCAACCTGCACGAGGGGAAACCCGGCCTGTATGATGCTGGGCACGCGCCACGTCCAGTCATTTGAGAGATGTTTCTGTGTTCCGTAGCAGGTCCAACTTGCCAAGATGGCCCCCAGATAGTACATCGTCCAGAAAGCACAGGTATACTTGCCACGGTGCGTCGGGTACGCCAATTCTGTGATCAGCATCGGGCTCGGCTGCACGACGAGCATACTCCCTATCCCGACAAGAACACGGCTGAAGACGAACATGCCGTACTGGACACTTGCCGCCTGGATGATGGACGCTATGATGATGACGATCGCCCCGGATAGGAGTGTCCACCGGCGGCCGATTCTGTCAGAGAGTATTCCGACCACGGGGAGTGATATCACGCTCCCAATCGACTGGGCTGCGTTGACGACGCCGAGGATCGGGCCTGTGGGGTTGTCGAAGTAGGTTTTCCATGAAGAAATGGACTGAAGACCGTTCATCAGGGAGCCTAGTCTCAGTATTAGCGATTTAAAAATGCGGGCGGTATAAGGCAGATAATGTAGGCTTACCATCATAACCTGCTACTGCAGAAGAGAGCAGTGGGATCAGAAGGATGAGATTCAGTTTCAGCAGATGGGGAATTCGCAGCCAGGTTCGATCATGCTGAGGCAGGACGGAGGCAAGCGCCTTGCCGACAATGTCTTGGTCTTTCATGGCCAAATAACAGGACCAGAATCAAGACTGCTGTTCAGAACTGCTGCGAACGAGATATGAAGAGCCGGCAGTCGGGACAATATGGTATGGCATACGTGGAGGACTCGCGTTTATATACATGCATGGGAACAAACTTCAGCCTCCGGTTTGAAAAGTTAAAAAGTGAAGTACAAAATGCCAACCGGTCACCAATCAGGTAGGTTAGGTAGTTTAGTATCAGAAATCCCTCATTTAACTCAAATGGCAGCATAATCAGCAGACACTCGCTCAACCAAGAAACCAGGACGCCCAGGGGAGGCGGCCTGGCCTGACTCGACCTCGATAAGTGGAGCCCACTACGCTGCCTCGTATGGAGCAGTCAATCGACTAGCGCTTTCTCCCCATGGGGAATGCACAACTGCCATTGCCTGACGGCTTTCCGGAGTATTCCCGAACCTTGTGGTGCGGCCGGATGTAGTCGTCCGCTATACGGACGACTGGGGCCGTTGGCGGGCGTTTAGCCGAGTAAGCTTGATAGGAGCCGCGTTACCGTGGAACGATCGAGCATAAAGCTTCACGGCTCTCTCGGGCTTTGTCGTCCGTCTGGGAGGCCCGCTCCGGCCGGGTGTGGCTTTAGAGGGAGCTGGGCAGAGAGACACCGTCCTCGTCCCGATATGCCCCCATACGGCCGTACGGACGACTGGATCAAACGGAAGGGCAGCGAGGGACCCTCTTGAGCAAAATGTAGTCTTAAAGGGGCAGCATTGTGCACAGTGATTTCTTTTTAGCATCTACTCCCGTCCATTTTACCTCTTCTGGCCATCTCCTACGCCATCTGCTACCTATCTCCAGTACCACACCCTACACCATCTGAGGCTGCTCTCGCCACAACACCTCCTAGGACTCCAGAAACCACATCAAAATGACGAACCAGAGCATCAAGAGGCCTAACCCTCCCCTCCCTGACAGCGTCTTCGCCATGTTCTCCATGAAAGGCAAAGTCGCCATTATCACTGGTGGTTCCGGCGGAATCGGGTACGAAGTTGCGCGCGCCCTCGCCGAAGCTGGCGCCGACATCGCCCTATGGTATAACTCTTCTCCGGCTGAGAAGCTAGCAGAGACACTGGTGAAGGACTTTGGGGTCCGCGCCAAGGCTTATAAAGTGGCCGTGCAGGAGTTTGAGCAGGTCCAGGCCGCCACAAATGCCGTTGTGGCCGACTTTGGCGGGCTGGACGTTATGATTGCGAATGCGGGCATTCCGTCCAAGGCAGGTGGACTCGACGACAGACTTGAGGACTGGCACCGGGTCGTGGATGTGGACTTCTCGGGCGCCTACTACTGTGCGCGTGTTGCGGGAGAGATCTTCAGGAAGCAGGGACATGGCAATCTCATCTTCACGGCGAGCATGAGCGGGCATGCGGTCAACGTGCCGCAGCAGCAGGTATGTGTCCTCTTCGTCTCCTCATCCTGGTCAAAACTTTGAAATACTCACAATTTCTGCTAGGCCTGCTACAACGCCTGCAAAGCGGGCATTATCCACCTCGCCAAATCGCTCGCCGTCGAATGGGCCGACTTTGCCCGGGTCAACAGCGTCAGTCCTGGGTATATCGACACGGCCATCAGTGGAGACTGTCCGTTTGAGATGAAAGAGGCGTGGTATGGACTTACGCCGTTGAAGAGGGATGCAGATCCACGAGAGCTCAAGGGGGTGTATTTGTACCTGGCGAGCGATGCAAGCACATATACGACGGGGGCAGATATTGTCGTTGACGGGGGATATACGTGTCGGTAATTTAACTAGAGGTATACGATGCTGTAATTAGGTATGATGATATGAGTAGAGTCCTCCCGTATTCGCGCCCACTGAGCCAGTTTCTTTCCCGTACGTCTCGAAGTCTGCGCAGAGATATACTCTGCTAGAGCCCAGTAGTAACTACCGAAATTGGGCACCGTGCCATTAGAGACTGTTCAAGACGTCCAGTTACGTAGGGTGCAATATCCCTCACGTACATGGACGAAGGAACACAATCCCATCTTTAATAAACAATATAGTGGCTTAGGACGGCATCACGGATATAAAAAAAAATATAAACTCAAATAAAGTATAATTAAGAATAACAACTCAGTCATATTTACTAACCGCTATTTCAAGTCCTATAATAGACGGACAAGGAACAGGCGCCTTCGCAGGTGCCCAGCAAACGAGTGTTGTGCTAGCCATTGCTCGCAAACATGACGAAATTCATGGAGACAAGTTTAACTGGCATCTCTGGATGTCTGAGGTTCTCGTACAGCTACTCTCATGAATTAAGACTCTAATTGATACGTTTATGAGGTGCACCCTACCGAGTCCTAGCCTGCCGTATCAACGCAGCGTACAGCTGGTGAATGTATATTACTGGTCCTCGACGAAGAATATGCATGGAAACCGTTACTATAGCCCTTTTTCATTGCCGGTAATTCGCCTCACTACCGCAACCGCTTGAAATTGGCTGTTTCGGCTCTAGAAGCGTGCGCGCGCGGGTTGGGTTGAAGCAAGTCTCATTCAGGGCTACACCTACACCATGAACGCTTGATTCCTTTGGCGTATTTTGGAGCTTATGAGGAGCGCTTATTCTCTGGACACGATAGAAGTCAATGGAAATGTGTAGGACATCAAATTATTGCTCATTCTATTGAACAGCAAGGAATAACCCGTGTTTAGACCTAGATAATCTCCAATGTTTCATCTTCTACCCGCCTTCCACCGTGGCTAAGTTGGATATATCAGCGCCCTATTCTAATACAATCCCGCACACATCCAACTGTCCGCGTCATCAACATTCCCAGAACCATCATAGGCAGCCATGTCAGGATAAGGGCATAGCGGGCGCTGCCGCTGTACCCCCTCCGCCGGATTATCATTCACATATTTCGTCGCCACAAGACTGTCCGGCGCAGTCCCATTCTCTACCCAGGCCATGATTGCTCGCAGCACATCATGTCGCGCATCCTGGTACCCTGGCACGCCGCGAACTTCCGTCGTCGTATTCAGCGCCGTGTTTTGCCCGTCACCGTTGAAGTACCAGGGAGCGTTCATGTTAGAGGGGGTCAGCTCGCAGTGCTGCATGCCGGGAACTAGAAATAAGCGGTAAAAATCGTCTAGTTTGATGCCTTTTGGCTCAAGAGCTTGGGCGACGTGCTCATAAAAATATATCGAAGAACCCGTAGCGATGGACGGGTCCGTGAAGCCGTGGTACTGGATAAGCTTGCCGCCCTTTCTATAGAAGGGGGAGATGTCAAAGTCCCCAGCAGTCGCGTTGCCCGGGTTGAGCGCGTCCGAGAGGGCGATCAGCCCGTCGTTCCAGTCCTCCCATGTCCAGTCGCTGCCGAGTTGCATCATGTACTGGATATACGTGACAAAGTCTGCGTCCGGCCCGCTGGAGGACCAGGATGCTTCGGTGCCCTTCGTGTAGCCCGGGAAGACGAAGGTATCGTTGGCCGTGTACCAGTCGCTGTGCAGCTTGTTGACGGTTTCTATCTGTGCCGCAGTGAGGCATGTTGTCCTGTCAGAGCCCGGGGTGCAAAGGAGGGTTTCCGGACGGAAGACGCAGCGGCGCGGGTCCATGATGATATTGTCTATCACCCCGTCCTGGGGGTCACATTGGCGGAGGACCTCGTCTGCGAGGGCGCTCAGCTGGGTGGAGTTGAGGAAGCCCTGTGCCGTCTGCGGCCAGTTCCAGATGCCCGTTGCAACAACCCACAGCTGCAGATGAGTGGTCCACCACGCGGGCGCGCCGGCGATCACGCCGTCAAAGTCGTCCGGGTACATCTCGACCTCTTTCAGCCCCTGCTTGCCGCCGGCCGAGCATCCGCGATAGTAACTGAACGCAATCTCGTCACCGTAGTACCCGCGGACGACGTTCTTGGAATTGACCACGGCATCGTGCAGCGCGCGCCATCCCCAGTTCTGCAGAGCGGCTTCGTTATGGTAGCCAAAGGAGCCGTTGTTGCCCTCGTGGCCGAGATCCGACGAGACCGCTGCGAAACCAGACCACGAGGCGTCGATGATGTCTGACCAGCCGATGCTGCCGGAGAACTCGCCGTTGCCTACGGCCATGAACCGCCCGTTCCACTCGTCAGGCAGGATCAAGCCGATGCTGTGCTGGGTATTCTCCGGCAGCGTGATGTTGGCTTGGATGTAGCAGCCCGGTTTTGGCACAATGAAGGCCGACGTTGCGTGTGGTGCGGAGAGAGCGCCATAATGCAGCGTCGCGTTCAGCGTGAAGCTGTCATTGGCTGCATAGTGGTTCGCATAGAATACGCGCGTGTCGTTGGGAAGGAAAGACTTGATAGTAGCGACGCTGCAGTGCTGGTGGGAGGAGGCTGAGCTAAGAGCCACTGCGCTGCCGACCAGGAACGCCGGCGCCGTGAGATGGACTTTCATTGGAAGGACTGAGAGTGAAAAAGCTGAGCTCAAAGACCGAAACGAGACCAGGGCTATTGCATCTTCTGGCCAGACTGGTCGTTGGCCGCCTGCCTTATATATCGGATCTGACAACGACAACGCTGCAGATGAGCGTACACCACCACTTGATCCATCCGCAAGGTGGGCCAACCGGCCGTAATAGTCTCTCAGGGTAGTCTCGCCCGAGGCCGTCATTGCTTAGCGGTTCATAAATCCGGCTGGTGCCTGATAGAGAATATCTTTACCCGCTGAGGACTAGACTCCGCAGTTTAGCCGTAGATCATAACGCCGAGTGCATACGCAACCCTCTTCATCATAAAACTGAGGAACCAGGTGTTGTAGAGTGGGCTCTATCGTCTGCTTGAGTCCACTCACAACCTCACAAAATGGGTAGTACGTAGCCTGGACCCAATGAATAGGCCATTCCCGCTGTGGATCTCGCTATCTACATAGAGCCGTCAATTGAGGTCCACAACAAAGCTCACTATCGCTTAAGCGGTTTTCTTCCGGTCATCCAGACTAGATGCGACATTTTCCAGAACATATAACATCTCAAGAGTTGACGAGCGTATACTCGGCGTGGCATCCGTCAGCAAGCAGTAAAAGGTGGTAGCTATGAAGGGGAAGAGTGTAAGGAATTGCTTGCCTTACCTTCATTGCGAGAGGGTCAGGCGCGTACGATAGACGAAAGAACGATCTCCTTGAGCGGGAAATTGGAAGAGAGACAACAGCTGACCAATATTCGCGTGCAGAGAATCAACTCCCTTAACAGTTTGCATGGGCTTGTATTGCGGTGATACACGAAAGTTAAACACTCATCCTTCTTCATTGAGAACTTCAAGTAATTCTAAAATCAGTGACATTGAAATTTAGCCAACTAGAGCCAGAGTAGAGGCATTATGTGCAATATATGTCGAAGTATCTAGCCTTCCTTCACACGCCTTGAGCTTCGCAATATGAATAAACTAGAGCAGCCTGAATGATACACGTATCAGAGTTTTCCGGGAGTTTTCAAAACCAAAGAAGCCAGCTTGATACTGATCCCATTATGCCCTATCTCTCTTGCAATGATGGCTGCGACTGCCTTGCAAGCTAGGCAGGCCCGTATTTCCATGACCTGCAGTTGTTTGGTAGAAGTTAGTACTAGGGCCCAGGTCTGCCTCTCACGTCATAGAGTTCACTGGCTGGTCTCTAATGGAAGAGTTTCGGCCAAATGGTGGTGGGAAGGAGTATGAGAGAGCATTATCAACGAATAGACTAGCATTGATTAGAAGAGTAGCGCATCCACCAAGCCCTTCCTTCATGTGCTTCTATCAAGCTCTTTGCAAATGTAGCCTTGGCCTGCAAATAAAAGTGATGAGCTTCGAAGGGCACGTTATAGATATAGGGTTCGATGGACACGATACAAGCCACTAATATGCTGTCTAGAAACCGGGCAAGGAGTACTAGTGATAGCCCTCGGTTCAAGGATGTTTAAGTATTCTTCAACTTTAGCAACATCCTCATTGAGCTCCATCCCCTTTATAGTAGGTGAAGTACCGGTATTTGTCCAGATAAAAGCCTCGGTGCATTTTTCTGTGTGCTTGAAATACAGACCCAATGAGTAAGGGTCCACCTGCGCAGCTAGAAGTCCAGCAACGGATGTTTATTTACGGATTTGGTTTGTTGATAAACTTCACCTGTGCTTTACGAGAACAGGGATGCGCGAGCGTTTCTTCCTTATCTAAGAATCATACTATATTTAGTCTCTGTACGTATGAACATGCTATTCCCTGCCTAGAGACCGAGTTCTCTGCGAAAAAATTCCAAGATGGGGTATAATATTACGAAGGCAGAAGATTGTTCTTGTGGTTTGATTCCACGCATGCTCCAGCTACTTTTAGTCACAGTGACTTGCAACCAGGAAACTGTTACTCCAGAGCAACACTGATGTATGAATGCAAGCAATCACATTCTCTCAATTGGGCTTCTTAGAACAAGACCTATATTGAGTGGACAGTAGCAAAGGAAACATAAACAGTTGGTCAAGCACCTAGAATTTGTTCTCACAAGGAGGCGTTGACTTCGGTCTCCTCGCTTGATACAAATGTTATATCATATTTCGGGTGTCCTCCATCCGCTCTGCGAGTTCATTTGCACTTCTAGATCATTGCGCATTGCAGAGTGCGGAAATATGATATTCCTGCGCTCGTCAGTATCGCAGCGCGTCCAGATTGCTAGGGAGGACGACATCCCCATCCTCAACCACCAAACAATCCATAATAGCACGCCGTAGCGCATTATTCCTTTTCGCAGATCTGCTTAGTCCGTACCTGACTTGTAATATAGCTGCGAGATCATTGCGCGAAGCCCCATCCGACTTTAGGCCGAGGACCTTCAGGAGATCCACGATTGACGACCTCCAGTCTTTGGCACCAGTTTGCCGGCCCCTGTGCTCCAGTAGATCCTCGAGCTTAGGGTTACGGGCTACGTATCATTTAGCACACCAGCCTTGTTTGCATTGACTGACTCCCAGCGTCCTCCCGCATCTCTTGCATAGGCGCTCTGATGATGAGATTGTCAGCTCAATCACAGCCTCAGTCTTACTAGAACTTAATGGCTGTAGATAGAAGGGGATAGAGACTTGTATGCGTTGCTTTCCGGCTTATAAGGCCAGGAACTCACCGTATTTCACCGCAATCCCATGGACTGCCGTCAGACTTGGCAGCCATTTTCTTTTAGCGCAGCGAGACAATTGCTATTCATCGAATTTCCGCTACCAAGTTTGACCTTGGGTCATCCACCCGAAATACCCTTAGCGCTGCACTTCGCTGGATACTCGGGATGGCCCCGTTTACCTCGAAGGACATTTGGGCGCTAGTAGTGGAGACCATTGAGCCATATGACAGACTAGCTAGGAATCAAGGACAAGACACTGAGGCCTTGGTCGGTCTCGCGCCATATATTGCCGTAATTAAAGTGGATGAGCTTTCGCTAGTCCCTCCTGGCTCTGGGTCCAGACTAGGTAGAGCCAATGTTAGGGTTGGAGGAGCAAAAGCGCCGTCGGCGATTATTCGTATCACGCAGGATTGGCGGTAGAGATAGCTCCAGTTGCCCGGCTGAAGGCTATGCGCGTGCCAGTTAGATACCCATTAGACCAATAAATAAAAATGCACGAGGCTATATGAATTTCTGGGATTTGAGCGGGGAGATAAATGACGCCAGACTTGTTCCCTCACCTACTGCACAACTTCAACTTCTTATACCTGAACATATAAATCCCTGATGTAATGACGGACCCTCCCCTCAAGAGGAAAAAAAGATTCACTAGGCGTCTGAGAGTCCTATCTTATCTATGCAGACGTAGCAACTATAAAGAATCAAAAACGCCCTTGCGCGGTTTGTACCTGTCTGCGAGTATCCGGAATCTATGGCCGGCTGAATACCTTATAATATGGCCTCCCCATCGAAAATGTCAGCAGATGCCTTGAAATCTTCTGCATAAGATGCCGCTTATCAGCAGCACGTTTGGAAGTCGAGTACGGCGCCGTGAAAGAGCTGGCTATGTGCCTGTCCACCGCAAATGTCTTGCTCAGCGGCGAACATGTGCATGGCAAAGGGCCACTGACCTTTGTTCAACGAGAGCCATATTTATGTAAGCGCTACTGACAGTTCACAATGGCCGTGAACATGGAGCGCGTTCGCATCTTCCCAACAGGCTGCCGGCTGGCGCAGCAGGATGCTATGTTCGTCGCATTGGCGGCAATCTAGAATCAAACTGGCTGCGCAAGGCATAATATCGGCGACGGGAGGGCGTTTTGAATGCCCCAGACGCAGCCATCGCGCAGCTTTGTCTGAATAAGCAGCCCGCTTGACGATAGCTCCTCCATCCCCGATGAGTGTATTTCCCGTTCGCTGCATGAAACGTCTGCCATACAGTCAGCTACTAATCCTTAGCACGATAAGCTCGTGCATGTAATGGTATATGTCCTCTCCGCGTAATACTATCGGACTTTTGGTGCGGGGGTTGGCATCCCATCCGACCTTATTCAACATCCCTCCCTCTCCCACCTCCCAATGAAGCGCATTTTGATTACATCCTAAAGAATTGGCTTAACTTGGGTAGCCGTGATTCGGATGTATATTGTCTGTAGCTGAAGGACTGCTCACGACTCTTGTGTGCATGGATCACTGTGCGGATGAATCATTCCATTCCGCGGCCGTGCCCTAATCACCAATACTCGTCAGCATCGACTAGCTCTTTAAATGTTCGCCAACAATTTTTATATCATTTTGGTTGCAGATCGCTGAAGAAACTTTTGCTCTAGGACACTTATTCGAGGCTCTCCACCCACCAAAGCACCAGTCTCGTTCGCGAGTGGCCCACCAGGTATCGGCCCAGCTTAAGCTATATCACTTTATTCGACTGTTGTCATTCCGGACCGGGCCGTTCGGGAGCCCGAGATGCTCTTCTCAGGTTCGGTCGCATTTAATGGAGTTTTTTGTGGTCTGCTCTTTACTCACGTATAAACAACCCTCTCGCTCCCGCTCTCCCCTTCCCTCTGATAAATCATATCTCGCCTCTCAAGACACCCAAAATTGACCGCAAAAAAGACAGAAATCTGTTCACCTGCCCAACCGACACTGCGGATTGGCACTCGCCGATTTAACCTGGCCATCTTTCAGACAGAGGGCATCCGGGACCGTCTGCAGAAGATCGCGCCGCAACGAACGTACAAGATTGAGACCCTCCTTCCACTGGGTGACCGGGACAAGTCGACGGCGCTGTATGACTTCAATACAAAGAGTCTGTGGACGACAGAGCTGGAGGAGAAACTCACGTCCGGTCAGTTGGATGTCATTGTGCATTGTCTGAAAGGTGAGACTTCCCTGCTACCCATTCTCCCATTCTCTTAGCATTATGTCCCTCTTTGTCTTCATTCTCAGCTCTCTTTGTGGCACAGAATGAACACCAAGAGGAAAATAATGAAGAAATGAAAAAGAGAAAGACCAACGGATACAGACATGCCAACCACACTCCCCGAAACCTGCGAGCTCGCCGCGATCTCAACCCGCGACGACCCGCGGGACGCCCTGATCGTCAAGGCTGGCCTGCCGTACACAAGCCTGACGACCCTCCCAGAGGGCGCCGTGGTGGGCACCTCGTCGGTGCGCCGCTCGGCCTAGCTCCGACGCCTGTATTCGCACCTGCGCTTCGCCAACTTGCGCGGCAACGTGGAAACACGGCTGGCCAAGCTCGACGACCCAGCCAGCGAGTATACGTGCATGGTGATGTCAGCTGCAGTCCTGAAGCGCGTGGGCCTCCAGCACCGCATCAGCCAGTACCTTGGCTCGAAGGATGGAGGGATCCTCCATGCGGTAGGGCAGGGCGCGCTCGGCCTGTAAATCCGCAAGGGAGACGCGGAAATGCAGACGCTGCTGGCACTGCTGGCGGACCGCAAGAATACGCTGGCTTGTTTGGCGGAGCGGTCCCTGATGCGGACACTGGAGGGTGGGTGTAGCACTCCCATTGGGGTGGAGACGGAATGGGTCCAGCCGCAGCAGGACCAGGCAGACGACCGGCTGCAAATGACGGCCATCGTCGTCAGTATAAACGGCTCCTGTAGCGTGCAAGGGACCATCGAGGCCAGAATCCGCACGGAGGATGAGGCCACAGCTCTCGGGCAGGATCTGGCGAGGAAATTGGTCGAAGGCGGTGCAGAGGCAATTCTGAGAGATATTAATGCTAACCGGCCGGCGAAGGACTGAGGGCCAGTCTTATTCAGATAGATATAGATTATATGTGTTTGCTGTTCATGAGGTCTGGGCTTTTCACTACGGGCAGCCTTTTGGCTAGAACTCTACATTTTCCAGTTTACTTCACCCAACAATATGTTTGGCCGGTCCACTATAGAGTACACGCAGTTGTCATATATACCGCGATAGTAGTCGAAAGGTACCACTCCATCTGGTTTTCATCATTAGTCCTCTTTGCTCTTCAGCGTAGACGGATGGAGTCTCAGTGGAGTTTATCTAGGTCGAGAAGCCGCCATCTGACTTATTGCGCATTTTCATGTCGTACTCAGTAGAATCAATAGGAGCTGCCCTTATTCAGAGTCATGCCAGCTACCTTCATCAGAGTGACGGCCTAATCTTCTCCGACTATCTAAACCTTTAGGGAAGAATTGCGGGATCTGTTACCAAGCACTGCCGTATCGTTATCATACAATAAAACAGACTTCTTGCGTGATCAATCATCTACAAAGTTTGCAGGAACTGGCTGACTGCAGATATCTTGGCATTTCGCTCTTTCTTCGACATGAAACACATATAACTCGGTCTTTTCAAAAAAATGCCGCTGCAATTTCATGAAGACAAGTCAACCCTATGCGTTTCTACCGGGGGGACAGAGAGACCAAGATCCTTACCGAACTCCTCGTCCTCCAACGGACTAATTAAGGAAAGTCACCCTTTTAAGGGAGCAATCTTGTCTCGAGGGCTACTCGTAACAGAATGCTGACTATATTAAGTCAAATTTTCTTATACCGGGCATAACCCGGGGGTAAAAGCTCCCATGGAATGCTTTATGCACATCTTATAAGCATAAACATTGAATTAATATATCGCGACGAATACTGAGCCACAGGGGCGAGGGTAAGTACAATGAACAGGTCGGACGACAAGAAGGGGACGAATGTCTAATCATTATTAACATCAAAATGAAAGGAGTCACGTCCAAATTTCCCGAAATTGGACATGTTGATCAGGATCATGATAAAATGTTTAGGTCCTCCGGTTCAAATACTGGGACCAGAGCGGATGTAGCCATGCCTTGGAAGCGACGTTGTGGCTACTCAGGCCGCTTATGCGCAGTGTAAAACTAATGCGGCACATCAACCTGACTCCAGGCGCTTCTGACTGTTGGTTGCCCCCAGTGGTGAGTCGGCGCTCTCTGGGTTTACTAAGATCAAACTACAGTGGTATATATAAAAATCTACCAGGTTGAATTTGAGTCCGTTGCCGGAACGGGGACTCTGAGGAATTTGGAGAAATGGAATAAAAACTGACTAAATACAGGCCTGATGATTGTTCTTCGCCGATGTTACTATACTTGTCTCTTCGACATTGAACATGAGACAGCTAGTCCTGTATATCGAGATAGGCAGGGCTCGCCTCCAAGATGGATAGACAGTTCTCAGGAGATAGACAGAATCATTGCTCCAAATCAGGTCCCAGTGATATATGGCATAACCCTCATCAGAGTGTCAAAAAAGGGCCACGTCAAACCCCTAGAACACCCAGTCATTGGCACCAGTCGCTAAGGCAGGCAAGTTCAAGTCTGCCTAAAGGTGTCTTAACACGAATGTCTCGTCATCTGTGGCCACAGAGGCCGGGAGATGCGCGTCTGGCCCTCGGAGGCTGGGCCCATTGATCTGTATCTAACTTCATACCCCGGATCGTTGCTCCGGATATTAGTGTACCACTGGCCTTTTATTGAGGAAGCGAAGAATTGAGGTTTCTTGATTCATCGGTACTGGAACTGACTTTCTAAATTTTATTATGCCAGCCTTCGAGGTGGAACCTGCTGGCACGAACAAATCTCTTTGCTACCTACCTAGAACCTACATGACTCTGTCCTCTCCATATTTACCCACCTGCAACGCAAGCCTGATGCCTCCGGGCCACGATTCCATGCATTGTTTCAAATTTCCCGTCTACCTTGGAACGAGAATAGGATATGATAGGAGTAGAAGTAGACCAGCGGCATTTAGTGCAATCTATGGTGCTCTGTAAAGCAGGACCACGTAAGCCGTCAAACAGCCAAATCTAAATCCTGCTAGGTCTGGCCTGGCGCGACTTTGACGCCTGCGATGGGCCATTCAGGGCCAGCGAGCTGTCAAGCCGTCGAGGGAGGGATAGTGCCGTACCCGTGTAGATGGCCATCGCCATCAGGGTCAGACCAGGATGGCGGATGCGCGTGGACATTCAGGCATAACATTGAGTTTGTTCGCAACAATCATGTCCTGTGTTACTGAGAGATCACTCCAAAACTCATAGGCAGAGTAGACGACGGCGCTTCACCCAACTCCAATTGCTCGAACGCAGATTGCAAGACAGGGTCAAGATCCACCAATTAGGTCAACCTGACAGTTACTCAGTGACGCCTTAGACTCAGAGTCAGACACACTTCCCTGGTCTAACATGCTCAGAACTGACCGGGCCTCTCCGTAGCCTACGTAGTCGGGGGCCCCAGCCCTACCCACAACGTCCCATTCATTGCCGATTCTAGAAGTTGAATGTCGAACTCTAGTCTCCACTCCCAGAGGATCAAACGCCCAGGATTCCGATACCAACCTTAGAGCGGTTTGGTGCTCCACCTGCGTACCGTGCAGCTCGTAGGCACGAAGCCCACGTCGTAGTCCTTAGGCAAAGCCCACCTACGAGCCTGAAGCGCAAGTCTCAACAGATCTACCGGAACGGGACTTTGGGCTTGGGCGCTGTTCCACCCACGATCTTCCCGCTGGTGAAAATGGCAGAGCAGTTCTTCAACTTTAATATACGGACTATATACGATGCGCTGCGGCGCTGACTCCTGCTTTGGCCGCGGACGGGGAGGAGAGGGGTACGGCAGCAGACCAATGCAGAGCATTACTGCCAGGTACTAGACACTAGCTGACCTGGCCTGGCCACCTGACGGGCTCTCAGTCTGGGGCAAGCCCAACCCTGAGCGGCTCCGCGTCGTCGTCAGCCAAGGAGGGGAATTGGTAGGTAAATGGCAGTGCGTGTTACCCGCGGCGTAGTATTGGGATAACCCCAGCTAGTGGCCCCTACAGTGAGGAGCCAACTAGGAATTCAGGACCAGAAGATGTCATTGCCGCTCTTCCACTCAGACTACAGCCCAGTATAGCCCTCCGGTTACTGCGGGATGGGGATTTGGGCCGCTCTGATCCATGCTCTAGTCCCGGCGTCCCAAATCATACTGTTGACTCATGTCATAAGGAGCACAGAGGGGTAGTATTTCAGAATTTCAAACACCCACCGGGCCGAATGCAACCTAATCTCGATGTCAGGATCACCCGGCGCTCCACGATTTGGAATTCATTCGTCTGCGGGCCGGGACGGTAGTGGCGAATTTTCTGGAAGGAAAGTAGCAAAGTAAGGGATACCCACAACGGCTTGGAGGCATTCAGCTGTTGCGAGTGCAGGTGTAGATGTGGGCCTGATATATACGGTGCTCATGCCTGGATAGCCAAGAATAAGAGTATAAACGGACGAGGAAGTAAGAGAATTCAGTTCATTCAGTAGCAGATACCACTCCAGGAGGTCTGCATGGACAATAGATAGAGATGACTGACAATCATGCATATAATAGTACAGTTGGAGAAAAAAATCAATAAAAAATAAACCAAGGATCGACGGGACAGTATCCACCCAGATCACCAAAATTAAGCAGTATGAAACAAACACGGACGCTAAGAGTACAGCCACAACTCCAATGAAACCAAAGAAAAGAACAGGGAAAAATATAGAAAAAAAAGAAAACGAAAACGAAAAGATTAGACCAGAGCGTATGCTTCTGGTGGAAAAATTAAGCATTAAGATCAATTCTTAATCACCGACTTCCTCTTTCCGCGTAGCATAAACCCCACAAAGCTCTTGGCCGATGATGGAGTCTCCGATTCCTTGTTCTTGGACTGTTTCAGGCTCTTCTTGCTGCTGTGGGTCTTGCTCTTGCTCTTGGGGGACGCCTTCTGTTCTTCTGGTTGCGGGTTGAGCTCCGCTCGCAGACTGCTGGACGAGTACCCACCCATCGGCATCGTACTGGACCTGGACTTGACCATGGATATTGAGCCGCGGTAGGGCAGCGGCGGACGCTTCCCGGTGGCCTGGGAATGCGCAGCGGACATGCTGGAGACGCTGTAGAGAGACCCCGAACGGGAGCGGTTGTAGGCGGGCGAGCCGCAGGAGTAAGGGCTTGGACTCGCAGTGCGAGAGGGCGGCTGGCTGGAGGAGAGGGGAAGGGAGTACGTGGAACTGGCGCAAGAGTCCTCGTGCCCGTTACCGTAAGTCGGGATCGGGGTTGAGGTCCGGGACTGGGACTGGGCTGGGAAGAGCGAGAAGGTCGCCGTGCTCTGGGCCGAGGGTGGTCGGCGCGAGGGCTCCTTCTGCAGGCGCCGCCGCGCGTCTGCGGCGGGGGTCTGAGGCCGAGAGAAAGACATTGAGCGCGCACGAAAGGATAAGGGGCGTGGCGCCTCGACGGCCGGCGCGCTCATGGGCTCGTTCACGGCCTGACGGGGACCGCAGTTCTTAAGCGTATCCAGGGCGCTGAGGCTGCCGGGCGTCTTGGTGTGCAGGGGCCGGCTGGGATACGGCGAGCGGTCCCGGCCGCGGTGCGGCCATGGCTCGCCCAGGACCGGCTGGGACCTGGAGGCTTCGTCGTTGGAGTAGACCGAGCCCGAGCTGGCGGAGGACGAGGGCGACGGCAGGTTGCCGTTTCTGGGAGAGAAAGAGGAAGACGGGCAGGACTCGGTGGGTGAGATTAGGATTAGATTAGGTTTCGCGTGTTCGACGTATGTGACCTGTTCGGCCACGAAGATATCGCTCTCGTCGTCGGAATAGACGGAGGCGGATGAAGCAGAATTGAATGAGTTGCGTGGTGAAGTAAGTGGTTCGGAAGGGACGTAGACTGAAGGTTGCAGTAAGATAGGTGATTGAAGCGGGGTCGTAGAGTCAGGAGAGGGCAGTTCGATGATCATCTCGTCGTCGTCGTCGTCATGGTCGAAGATGGTGCAGGGCTCCGTCACAAAAGTTGCGCTGCTGCTGCGCTTGACGGTGTCTATAGATCCGGGGCGTGAGGTCTTGCGGTCTGTTGGGAGCGACAGGAGACGGGAGAACGCCGGTCTGCCAGCCCCTGACCCCGGGGACTGCTGCTCTTGTTCGTCGTTCTGTTCCTGCTCATGGCCCCCATCGCTGACGCTCAAGATAGAGTCGAGAGTGGCCGAGCGCTTGTGGGCATCGAGCGGCGAGGCGTGGCCCTCTGATTCGGAGATATCCTCTTCGTCGGAGTCATAGTGTCGTGGGAGCGTTCGGTTCACGTAGCTGAGATCCAGCGCTACGGGGTCGTACATGATGTTGAAAGTGACAGTCAATGTCGAGTCGTATACAACAGAGTAGGAATGGCCGGATCACTACTCGGGGTCACCAGGACAGTTGGCGGGGGGGAAAGTCGAGGGAGTCGAGGGAATCGGGGGTGAGGTGAAAAATCCAGCATCAGACCGTCAGAGGGAGCAGGAGTTAATGAATGAAGGGCTTTGCAGAGTGAAGAATGATCAGGGATAGCGATAGATTAATGTCTAATGAGTCTAGCGAGGCTAACCAAGTGGACCGCAGGAATAAGAACGGCTCTAGTGCAGAACGTGCAGCGAACATGCCAGGATAGACGACGTAAGCAGGCCAAGCAGCCGAAGCAGCTAAGCTGGGCCTTGCCTGCCATTGCCCTTGCCCATGGCCCATGGGCCATGGGCCCATTGGGGCCCCGAAATAGAGAGCCCTTGCATAGCTACAGGTACCAAAGCACGGCCAATGGACAGGATCTGACAGATCCAAGGTGACCTGCTATCCAACGTCCACATACTCGCACTATTGAACAATATGACAGAGTCAGGGACTCTAATTCTAGCCAGTGAGCAGTTCCACTGCGAGAGACGCAGTCGTCGACGGGGTCTGTGCAAGCCCTAAGCCTCGCCCCCTGATCCGCCAAGGCCCGGTTCCTTATCTCAAACACGCCAGCAGCAGCAGATTGACAGCCCCAGTCTAGCAGAAACATCCGCTTTTTGAGCTGGCCAATCGGAGATTTTGTGGCCGATGGACCCTCGCAGGTTCCTTGCCTTAGTCTTTTGGGCCTCGCACCCACGCCGCGATCGTACCGGAATTGATCGTTTCACATAGCGAGCCCTCTCTTAGGGTTAAACACGAAGGGTTCGCAGAACGCGCTTCCTTCATACCCACCCTTTATCCCAGAGAGGTAGGTTGAGACAGTGCTCGTATCCAGTCTGGAGACCATGACCATGCCCAGCTTTAAGCTTCACAGCGGACTCTCCACAACACATGCAGGAACGGTTGCAGTGTGAAACCGGCCAAGTGAACTCTGCGCGCGAGTGGCTGGCAGTTCATAGTAACAGTACGGAGCAAACTCAATCGCCCCTCGGCTGATGCAGGCCCGTCCAGTTTATGCACGCAAACCCTGCTGCAATGTGACCTGCTGCCGCCACCGCAACCGGCGAGTGCAGGCCAGTCGAAGCGCGCCCCCGATTCTGCTCGCGCCCTTGCGTCGTCGCGTGCCGGTCTATTGGCCACGTCTCCCAGCCTCCGCGCTTCTGCGGGCTGGACGCCCACGCTGCCGTTGAGACAGTCCTGCTCCGTACCAGTATACGGAAGAGATACCCCAGAGGATATGCAGTGCACCATGCATGGGCCGAACGGTGCTCACTGCTTGGTTTCTCTGCCCAGCCTCCCGCTCGGCTCTGCTCGTCAACGGCAGCGTGCTCTCACTGCGGTTTCAGATCCCCTCAACGGGGTGAGGCGCGCCGGCGCCGGCGCCGGGGTATAGGGTATATACTACGTACAACGGAATATACTCAGAGTACTACGTGTGGGTACGACTCGATCACCTCGCCCACAAGAGCACAAGCGTTTATCCCTCCTTTGTTATTCTTAGCACTCGCTCACCGCAAGAACGGGGCAGATGGATGTCCTGACCGATCCGAAGTCTATCACCATTAACTCCAACTAGCCAAGCACAACTACCGAGATTGACGACCAAGACAGACTACCAAGAAGGCTATCTAGACAGAGACGATCGTTTCGCTAGGTCATCCATCCGTCAATTGAGCTATCACGGTCGCTTCGAGGACAAACATGCTGGCGATCTGACGAGTCATTTCGACCAATGCTACCCGGGTCTAAGTGCCGGTCAGTGCCAACCCTGCTCGTCTGAAGATGATCAGCATCAGCTAACCAATCCAGATGCCAGAGAGACCAAAGAAACCAGGCTGCTCTATTTGCAGGACCAGTATGGCCGACTGGCGCTAGGCCGCCGGCCAGCGGCCAGCGACTAGCGGCCACATCTCCAAAACGAGCCCTTACTGCGCAGAGCCATCACTACGCCAACCGATATCAGCCGAGCCTTCACTCATCTATCTCATTCTCGCTACTATCAGACGCCGTTAACTGCCGCTACTCATGCAGAAATGCACCCCTCTCGTTCTTTCTTGTTCTCTGCCAACGCCCCCGTTCGTGTTCCTGTTCCTGTTCCTGTCGGTGGCTGTCTCGCATTGATTGCCTAATATCAACGGTCGTGCATAAGTCTGTTCACAACGAGTGACGCCGACATGGGCCTGAAACATGCATCCTGACGGTTCCTGACGCGTGACCCTCCCCCTCAACCTGAAACAGGAGAAGAACTTGACCTCCGAGCCAGCCGAGCCAGCCGAGTCCTATTTCTCCCGGGCTATTATTAGACGAGGATTCTGCACATATGGCATACTCAGGGCCAGGGTATATTAAGTACTCCGCACCCAGTCTCCAGCAGAGAACCGCTGCGGATGCTCGATGACAGCACAAAACGGGCAGCCTCTCTACCGATCAAGCTGCGGTATGTTTGCGTCATCCTGAAGAATCATAGCATGATCACGATCAAGTAAGTGCTAACCCTGTTTTTGGGCGATTCCTAGTCGACGATCCATGAGTCTGTAATCCACGAAATGCAACCTGGGACGGTGCAGCGATGATCTTCTCAGCGCCCGATATGAATTGTGGCTCTTTAGTGTGGAGAAACGCAGAAACGGGCTGCTGGCAATCAATCGTCATATGCAGAGTACCCGCTTAAGGAGTATTAATATGTATAGATGAGTTGTCCCTGAAAAGGATGCAGGTCGTGTCATACAAAATATCATATGGGATCATATCATATCAGACGGCCCGTCCAATATCATAGAATGGATCACCCGGCGAAGTATCCTACCTAGGTACGGAGACGGAACACGGAGTGGATGTTTACGGTGTACGCACCTACCGCATAATCTAAGTTACGTTATATCATGGCATGGCGTGGCATGGCGTGGCAGTTCAAGTCATATCGCTCTTCATCCCTAGGTGGATTGGGGGTCGAGGACCTTGAAGACTTTAGAAGCTTCTCCCTTTTTTCCATCTTTCTTCTGCCTCGCTGTATCTGACATGACTCCATCTACCTATCACGGCGTAATTGCACTTTGCCTCTGCCTCTACCAGCAATTGAGTCTACTGCGGCCTGCGTCTGAGCACCCGGGGGTCAGGAAGGTCTCAGTTGTACCAGTATGACCAGCTCAGCGTCCTTCTCGTCCCATTGTCCGCGCATCGGTTTCTTTCTGTGCCAGCCAGCAGCAGTACCGTTGTATTGTTGACCATCACAATCCCATGTGACGGACAGGCCCTGCTTGGGGTTGATGTGGGACTAGGTCGTGAAAGTCCTCGTTTACCATGCGATCAGATTCAGCTCCCAACTTTGCTAGGTCGTTCTCAAGTCGTGCTGGCGTTCTCAGTTCTTCCTATCAGCCCGTCTACTCTGTCGTGCCGTGGGGGTAGTAGTGCGCCTGGGCACCCCATCCCCATGCCCAGGGTAGGACCGCCACGTCACAGTCACACAGGCCTGGGGGAAGTATCACTCCCGTACGACCGAGTATTCGACTGCGTTGTAACGAAGTAGTCGAGTCACTTCCGGGTTCGTGATAACTGGACCGTGATTGCAGGTGGGGGGATCGACACAATAGCATACGGCCATGAGGTAAGTGTATATTGCGGAGCAGTCTAAGGACAATAAAGATGTTATTCACCCTAGCACAGTATATACAGTCAAAGCACATATTACATTTAGGTTGCCGTCATCTATAGATACTAAGAATGTCAAAAGAAAAATAATAATAAGAAAAAATCTGCAACCTGCAGGAAAGGAAAGCGAAGAGAAAGAATAAGAGGAAAGAGCAAGATGCAAGACCAACAAACCGTCTGTAGAATACACCGAGAAATGACACAACCATTTCACGAAATTATTTTAACCTTCATGCACAACATCCGCTAGCTTTGCAACCCACCAATGCCACAAAGCTCGCTGCGACATGCATCATCTGGCCAGGCAAAAGCGGCCAGTGTCATCAGGGTCATTCATTAAAAGCGATACTTCGGCACCATAATACAATCACAGAAGGAACCGTTCCGGCTTGGCTATGGGACGCCGGTCAAATGCAGGTCCAGGGACAACGCCTGGAAGGGAACCGAGCTCTCAGCACGTGGGTTAACTGGCTGAGGAGCTAGCTCACATGGTTCGAGTATCGTCGTACTCGTCCCTGAATTTACGCCTTGCGAGAGCGGGTAACGGGACCTTTGGAGCGGCCAGTGGTCACGGCCGATCCGTTCGACTTCTTCTCACCGGCAGGAGAGGGAGCCACTTCATATCTGGCCATGTCAATAACCGCCTGCTTCCCAGTGTTGCGACGCGGGCGACCAGTCTTAGCAGCCTTGTTGTAGGTGACGATGTAGAAGGAAATGAACAGAACGAGGTAGGAGGTGAGGATGCCCATTCCAGCGAAGGCAGCGAATTCCTCACCGGCGCAGTTGCCAGCGTTGGGAGCCCAGGGGAAGTAGGTGGATGCAAAGTAGGTGTACGACGCAAAGTAAACGAAGACTAATGTTGCGGTTAGCCACGGGTCCAGACGGGTACACGCAAGCGCAGCCGAGACTCACCGAGGTCAATAACAAATTGGATGATCTGAAGGCGAGTGATGTACTTCTTCCACCAGATACGGATACCGCGGGCGCTCTGGAAGTAGTACCAGTACATAACAACGTGCACCAAAAGGTTGATAGTGATCGGAACCCATTGGACGGCGGTCAGGCCGATCAACTGAGTGTAGCAAAGGAGAGCGGTGGCGCCGTGGTGGTAGGTGTGGAGGAAGGTCAGCGGCTTCTTTTTGAGGAATAGGAAAACGGTGTCGAGGAACTCTAGGTATTTGTTCAGGTAGTTGAGCTAGTCTTGTTAGCAGCGCTTCGATTCCCACGCAAACGACAGACTCACATAGTACAGGACAATCAGGGGCTGCGTCCATCCACCGCGGTGGTCGCAGATGGAGTAGAAAATGCCATGGTTCCAGATGGTAGGGACAAGCTGCTCAACAAAGAGGGCCAACAGAATTGCGCTGACGACGGTCAAAACGAAGTTGTGGATCATAAACAGGGTGTTGAGTTTGAAAGCCGGGCGGTTTCTCATCACCTCGCGACCACCGAAGATCGTCACGTAGTAAACAATGAGCATGATTGCCGTCTCCCTGAAGGTGGACATCGGCGTCTTGCCCTCAACGAACTGGAACTCGCTGGCAGGGTAGCCCATAACAGCCTCGAAGGCCTTGTCGAAGATCGGCCATAGATGGATGCCGAAGGGCCGCTCAATGGACGGCTTCTGGATGTCTTGCAAATACTCCATTGCTGACTATTTAGCACGATCGCGCTGAGACAGACTTGTGGCGGAGAGCTGGGCTGGTTAGGAAGGGAGGGAACGATTGAATGATTTTTTCCTCGTAGGGCGCTGACAGGGTCGAGGACCGCAATTAGGGAGAATTAAAAGCGACGCGAGGTAGAGGGGAAGAAAGAGAACGATGGAAGGAAAAAAAGAAAGAAAGGCCCCGAGCGACAGGGTCCGGGGGAAGAAGCAAAGCTGTTGAGGAAAGAGTTGAAAAGCGTGTCTTTTTGGCTGGTTCAAGGTCGAGGTTGCCTGGCTGCTGTCTCCGGCGTGTCCGTTGAGCGCCAAATCCGGTTAGCTCCTCAATAAAGGGGCGGATCACGTGAATTTGGGGTCTCTATGCCACGGCCTGGTCCATCGCTACGGAGTTTTAAGCCAACAGAACAGGATTTCGGAGACTAACTAGCGCCTGTGAATGGTGCCTTGCGGGCAAACTATCTAAGGCCTGCGTAAGAGGAGGACAATAACAAGTTCTGGTAAGAGGCCGAAGAGAGATAGCACTTTCACATGCGCGGCTGCTCAACGAGATAGAGCTCGGCATTAGTAGCGTTCGATAGATCGAGTGCGAATCATTAAGTATGGATCTTTAATAGCGTCTCGGGTCGGCAAATGTCCCGGTTATCAATTGGTTGCAACAAGGCAATACTCAGGCCTTCATGGCAGGCGTTCATTAGAGAAGTATATATCTTCCGTGCTATATCCCAGTGTTCGTGAGGCAGCTGGGGCAATTTCCGCCAACATTCAGAATGCAAGCGTTCCCTGACAGATGCAGACTGGTTTCCACCATCTGCAGAGGCCATCCATGTGTAGCATCCAGTAATTTCCTTGTTTTTATTCCCTGGCCCTGGCCCTGGGGAACATGAAGGCTGAGAACGATCCCTCGGGACAGAAGATGCCGTGCAATTCCCGACTGACCAATCAAAGTGATTAAAATCCTCAAGTATGGCCAGCCAACCAAAACAAAGCACGGCAGTTATGCTGCCTCAGGCCTCCATCGGGCTCAAGCGGAAGCATTCAGGCAAGGCCAGGCAGCAAGGCACCGATCTTTCGACCAACCTCAGCACGCTGAGCTGCGATTACACTCGAAATGTATGCCTTAAGGCAGCCAAACCTCACACCACCCATTCGGCGCCCGCAAAAAACCTAGCGTCTCCGGCTCAAACCTCCAACTTCAACATCTCGCCCGTCTTCCCCCCCAAGCGTCAATTCGTCACCTCCACCTCTCCATCCACCCCTCCTTCGCCATGCCTTCCATCTCCGTCTTCCGTCTCGCGACGCGCGCCGTCCGCCCTTCCGGCCTTTTCAGAGCTTCCCAATTGCCTCGGGCCCGCGTCCAGACTCCCGCTGCTCTCATCGGTCGTCCGGCTTTCAGCACCTCCATGAAGCTCCGCTCCGGCCAGCACGACGATGAGACATACGAGCAGTTCTCTGCCAGGTACGCTCATTCAATCCGATAGCCATTGGGCTTATTCTGGCGTAGCCAGAGGCTCGATTGGTGGTCACGGTCGTTTGCAGGGGATCAGCTCATCCGGGTGCGGTTCGAGCTGGCTTCTGACTACGGCTGGTTCAACGACGCAATAACAATTCCACTAACATATACTTTCCTAGATTCGAGAAGGAATTCGATGGTGTGCAGGATGTTTTCGAGCTCCAGGTATGTCAGTCGTCAAGCGAACCGCTTTCTCTTGTGTCGTCATCGCATGAATCCCTTGAGCACGGCTAATAGACGTCGGTTACCAGCGCAACCTGAACAACTGCTTCGCCTACGACCTTGTCCCCTCTGTTGAGGTTCTCTCGGCTGCCCTCCGGGCCGCCCGCCGTGTCAACGACTTCCCCACCGCTGTCCGGGTTTTCGAAGGTGCGCTTTAAACCATATCAACGAAACGGTATCATGATTAAATCCATACTTACCCCATAACAGGTATCAAGGCCAAGGTTGAGAACCAGGAACAGTACAAGCAGTACCTCGAGGCGCTTGAGGGTCTCCGCCAGGAGCTCGGCGTTCCTCTTCGGGAGGAACTCTACCCTGACGAGGAGTAAATGTGATGCCAGGCATACGCAGGATTTTCTCCAAAATCCATCACTGTGTTGTCCCCGTCTGATTGACGAGATAGCAAAGCTGTATACATACTCTAGAATGCAGTTGGAGAGTTGCTGAGTTGTGTTTCGGGTGTCGATGGAGGTGCATCATTGCTTTCTATACCAGTGCGACGACGAAGTTCTTGATCTTTCCTCCCTTTGAGCAGCTGTTGTACTCTACCGAAGACATCTATAAAGAAGACATTGTTCTATTTATGTTTTGGCCATTTGATCGACATCCATGGAGAGACAGACGAAGTTGGCAGGGTAGAAGGGAAGACAGTATACATACAGCGAAGGAAGCCCTCTTTTGCATAATCCAACAATTATTACAGAAGAAGGGAAAGGGACAATCAGAAGATGGCAAGATACAAGAAGCCGTAGAAAGGGCAAGCCAAATCACAAAACGCCGCCGAAAACAATTATGAACCCTATGGATGCAAATTTGAACGTAAATGCGACCGTGTCGCAGCGGACGCCTGGCAAGAAGTGGTATATGGTTATATGTATGGGTATTAAAGAAGTTGTTCAAGCGAATTAATGAGTCCCAACGTGCTTGAAGTAGCTGGGCCGGCAGTCTTCTTTGGCAAGGAAGGATGCGCCTTCGTAGAACTTGCCAGGGGTGCAAGCGGAACATTTGGGCGAGTTGGGGCAGTTGAAATAAGGAATATGGCGGTATCCGATGTCGCGGAACCTATATTACAACCAGGATTAGCAATATTAATGCTTGCTTCGTGGAGATAACGCACCAATGAACCTTGTTCTTATCCTCGAACAGTCCCAAACCGATCGAATGAACAGGAGCATCACCCCATCTCTCGTAGAAGAAACCACCGGCGTGATCAAGGAAATCAAAGTACGCAGAGTACTTGTCACCGCGGAAGAACTCCATATCACCAATCTCAAAATTGGACCAGAAATGGCAGGTCGAGTATCCATTCGCATCGCGGGTGTGGTCCGGTCGGAGCTGGTCGTCAGTCAACCAGTCCATCATATTGTTATCGGAGAGGTAAGAAGGATTCGCGGCGAGAAACTCCTGTGTCGTCGGCCACAGGGATGGGATACTCTCGGGAGCATCGAATAGATTAATCGTGAAACCGTAAGTCTTGTTGCGATCCTCCATGAAGCGGAAGACATCGTAATCGACATCACAAAAGAACTGGACTTTGGGCTCCACGCGCCAGTAGTAGCGATAATCTTTAAGCGCTGGGTGCTTGTAGAACATGCCACTGTTCCACCGGCACATCTGATGGTAGGATATCTTATCGGCGTACTGTAATCCCTTCTCTTTCAGGAGCGCCGCGGACTCTTTGAAAAGGTTCATGTCAATGAAGCTAGGGACTTCCCAGTGCTCTTTGGGAACCAACTCTGAGAACTGTCAACTCCCCGCCGCAAGCCAAAATATTCTGGGTGGATCAAGTTGCCATACCGTATTGACATTTGGCCTTAGTCTCCGCCTGTGTTCGTTTCTTAAACTCCTCGGTGAATGGCACGTCGTTGAAGAAGATCCACGGGTAGTTGAATTTGTGGTTCCATGTCCTTTCCAAGTCGCGCATGCTTGGAAGCAGCTCGTTCAGCTCTTCGTTCCGCACGAGGGAGATGATGGCTGCATTGGTTCGGGCGGAGTTGGTGCTGTCAGGAGCGTAGTCGTGTTCGTCGGCGCGCCACAGATAGCCATCAGGTTCACCGGTTGCTATATATCGAAGACAATGTCAGCACAGGCGAAGGACCGACAGCTAAACACGAGGAAATGGATAAGAGCGAGAGCGTACGATCATTCAGAGGGTCCGCGGTCATGCCGTTGTACTCGCCTGGCCCCATGCCGACATATGAAGGGCTCCTCTTCATCTGGAACACCAGAAAAATCACGATTACCACGCATGCCGCGGAGAGCATGCGAATAGGTCTAGCGACAGCCATGTTGACTGTCCTCAGAAGGTACGACGAATTGCTTGAAGATGAGACATGAGTGAACAGCAAGTTGCAGGGTCTCGAATTGTCCTTTTCGGCCTCGTTGCCGCCTTGGCCCGCTTGGGTTTAGCGTGGCAATACTCGACTAATCGGGCAAGACGTCAACTGCTTCGCTTGATCTTTATTCTTCCGCTTCTCCTCTATAACATCTAAAATAAATTATGGGACTTGGTTCTGGCATCGTACAGATGTAATTATGGCGGCTGCCGGTACCTCGACAAGCACAACGGAGCTGCTTATCTCTGCGGTCGCAAAAACGGGCAAGGTACGCGTCATCCATCGGGACTAAAACACCTCTAATAGATCTGTAGGACACTGCTCATTTCCGGGCCCTGAAGCGTCACGTTGATGAAGCTCTCAGGACGTCGTCGCATGGGCGGACCGATCAGTTCGCTGTAGCAAAGCAACTCGAAGGGCTACTTGAGAAGTTCCGGGTTCTTAACAGAGACGACTTGGCCGATGCGCTTCAGCCAAGACTCGCTGAATTGGACCAGCACCGCGGGGCCGTGTTTCCAGAGATCCTCTCTTTTCTACTACAGCTTGCCGATAGACCGGCCCAGCTTGCGAAGGTTGATCGGCTAGTAAAACTCCAACCCGAGAAAGAAGAAAAGCAGCTCTCGTGGACCGATCTGGATGCCTCCGGGACCGCATACTGCGACGAGGATATTTGGGAAAGCGTAGACTATGGTGCTAGTTCATCTGACGACGACGACATTTCTTCAGTATCCAGCGGTATCCAGGCTGCTAGGAACTTTACTCAGATCACTTCGGAAGATGACTATGTGATTCCCGACGATATCTTCTGTGCAGGCCACGATGAAGACCTTGTAATATCGATCAAGAGCGTACAATTTTGGAGAGAAGAAACTGAGCGAGACCATGCAGAGTGCGCAAAGGTAATCTCCTGTGAGGTAACTGAACTCCAGATTGTGAGAGAGGCGATTTTCATGCTTCAGGGTTTACCCACGTCTCTATTATGGCGTCTTGACGGAAACGTCGAAATAGACCGGAGATACACTCTTCCGCATTTGTCACGCGAAGCTCTTTCGTCTGTCCTGAACTCAATATGCGCTTGTGGAGCGAAAATTGACATCCTAAGACGATTTACCAAAACGCCACAATCCGCTGCTTACATGCAAACGTTCCATCGCAGCACCGAGGATTGCTTACACGAGTTTGACAAATTTCTCTCGGACGTGCAGACCCAATTTCTTTCACGAAACTCGTCTGTGGCTGTCAGTCTCCTGCAGCTGTTGGACGATGTTCAACGCGAATCAAAACTGCTCACTCTTCTGGCCGACCTCGTTTCCAAGCTTGACCAAACTGCGGTAGATGGCGTTCAGTGCTTGGACCTGTTATTTGACTTGGTGTGCATCACCCAAGCTGCCGGCGATGACGAGAATTTTGCTCGCTTAGCTGAAATTTTCTTTGCCTCGTTTGAGACCTACGCTCGTCCTCTTTACCGTTGGATGGAAACCGGTCAGCTCGAAGATTCATCGCTGTTCTTCGTCTCAGCGAATCGTAAGAAAAATGACTTGCGGACATTATGGCATGACTGGTACTTGCTGGAGACAAAACCAGAGCTGGCGAAGATACCCAAATTCATTCGCCCCTTTGCCCACAAGATATTTATAACTGGTAAAAGTAGGGTCTTTTTGAACCGGTTGAATCTGGCAGACAATTTAGAAGCACCAAGGAAAACTGCCCTCAGTTTTGAGGATATTTGCCCTTCCAACTTGTCTTCTACCTGTCTGCCTTTTTATGCACTGCTAGAGTCCGCTCTCAACAACGTCATTAACGAAAATCACGCATTCACATCATCTCTTTTGCGAAAGGAGTTGGACGAGCGATGCGGGTTGTGGATATCTCTCCATGCACTCGAGCATATCCACCTCTGCAAAGATATAAGTCTGATCGGGCCCATCGACACCAAAATCTTTGAACTAATCGACCGAAGAAAGGGCGGCTGGAGTGATCGGTTTCTGCTCACAGAACTCGCCCAGACTACATTCGGTTCGCTGCCCATCATTGATTCAACTCGCCTCATCGTTCGTTCTGTGAAAGACCATGACACTCGCAGCCGATCAGTAAAGATACTTTCAAGCCTATCTTTCGATTACATCCTTCCCTGGCCTGTTGCGAACATCATCACAAAAGACGGTATTGCCGCCTACCAGCGCGTCTCAAACTTCCTGATGCAAATCCGCAGGGCAAAGTATAGCATCGTAAAACAGCGCCTGCATAATCTCAGTCATGGCACAAATCAGGCGGGGGATTCTAAAGGGCAGACACTCAGCTACGCAATTCGGCACAACCTACTCTTCTTTCTTAACGTGCTTTATAGCCATCTCACAGGCTTCGTGATATCATCTACCACCCAATCTCTACGGAAATCTCTCTCCACTGCTCACGACGTCGATGCAATGATAGCCGCGCATCGTTCATTTACGGCAACTCTGGAAGAGCAATGTCTGCTCTCCAAAAATCTCCTACCGCTCCACCAAGCAACACTCAGTATCCTCGATCTCTGCATATCCTTTGCCGACCTGCACGCCACCCGCTTCCAGCACCAACCCCTACACTCCGATCCAACAAGAACACCTCGGAGGCAGGCCCCTGGGAAGCCCTTTAAAACTGGCCTATTGCCCACACCCCGCAAAATCCGCTATGAGTATTCTTACGGCGATGAAGAAGACACAGACGAGGAGTTTGAGGAAGTCAACTCCGAGTCTGATGAGTCTGACGAAGCCAAAGATTACATCTCACCACATCGTCGCGCTTCACTTCATGAATCTCAGTACCTTCAGCGCCTGAGAGATACTCAGGAACAATTCAATCGTCTCGTTGCGTTTATTGCCGCAGGGCTAAAGGGCGTTGGGCGCGTTGATGGGCAGATTAGCTGGGAGATGTTGGCTGAGAAGCTGGAATGGAGGAAGGAAAGGGTGGCTGGGTGGTCTTAATTTCCACCGCTGCAGTGGTTCCAAGAGATGTGGGTCTCTATTTTTCATTTCTTTACGTGCATTAGTCTGGGATTGGCGTTCATTAAGACTGGATGGAATGGGATGGGATAAGCTGGCGTTCACAAAGGGTGTAAATGGGGTAAGTTTGCAGTGATATTTCCCCAGGGGCCGATTGCAGAATGAATGGAGCATGAGCAATTTGAAATAATGATTTCCATTGATTCTAACGGTATCTGATATTTAATAAGTCTTTTTGGGATACATATCTTCGTAGCAAAGTAGCAGAGTTTTCTCAGCTCCCATATGTACGCATGCGCATAATTACCATAACAACATGACAAGAAGCAAGGCAGCAAGAAACGAATAGAGAAGTCAGGTCGCGTAAAAAAATGGTTTTTTTTGAGAGAATTAATGCAGTGCCTAACCAACCCACCGTCTCGCGCTGAAGAAGATCCGTCCCCAAGGCCCAATATCACCCCATTCCTCTGCCTTGGCCGGCAACCAGCTCGCAATGCCGTTCATAACGGTCCTTTCAGGATGTGGCATAATGGCCATGACACGACCATCTGCGCTGCGAATACCAGCAATACCCTCGGGACTACCGTTGGGGTTGAAAGGGTACTTCATGGTGGGCTTGAGTGTAGCGTTGTCGACCCACTGCACCGGCGCCAGGCCCTGAGCGACGAATGAAGCTGGGTCTGTAGAGGAGGCCGTAAAGGAGGCGCGACCTTCGCCGTGTGCAACGGCAATGGGGAAGGAAGAGCCGTGCATGCCGTGGAGGAAGACAGAAGGGTTCGAGGGGTCGGGATCGGAGATGCGGACCATAGCAACGCGGCCTTCGTACTGCTCGGAGGCGTTGCGCTCGAAGGTAGGCCAGTTTGAGGCGCCAGGGATGAGCGAGGACAGGCGGGAGAGGAACTGGCAGCCGTTGCAGACGCCCAGGGCGAAGGTGTCGGGGCGGTTGAAGAAGGACTGGAACTCGGCGCGGGTGTTATCGTGAAGGAGCACGGATTTGGCCCAACCTTGGCCGGCACCGAGGACGTCTCCGTAGGAGAAGCCGCCGCAGGCGGCGAGACCAACGAAGCTGGAGAGGGAGACGCGACCGGAGATGATGTCTGTCATGTGGACATCAATGGCGGCGAAGCCGGCGGTGTTAAAGGCGAAGGCCATCTCGGCTTGGCTGTTAACGCCTTGTTCGCGGAGGATCGCGACGCGCGGCTTGTTGGCGAACGGGGACATGGAGGTGAGGCTGGTGAGGAAGGGGAGAGCGCGGTCCTTGGGGTCGAAGGTTGGGTTCCAAGAGAGACCAGGGTCGGTGTCGTCGAGGATATTGGCGTATTCTTGATCGGCGCAGGCGGCGTTATCGCGGATCCTCTGCATATGATAAGAAGTGGAGGCCCAGGTTTGCTGGAGGTTGGCGCGGGTGTTGCGGTAGACCTGGCTGGCCTTGTAGTAGATTGCGAGGTTCTGCTTGGGTCTCTCAGAAACGCGACCGATCTTGTGGATGAGACCAGCGGGAGGACCGCAGGTAGCGAAGCAGGATCGGAATTGCATCTCGTGCTCCTTGCGGACCTGGAAGACTGCTCCGAGTTCTTCGTTGAAGAGGGTCTCGATAAAGCTGCTGGTATCGAGGTTGGGGCAGATGTTGTCAAGCAGGATCTCAACACCGCAACGGCCAGCGAACATCATCTCAGCGAGGGTCGTGAAGAGACCACCGTCCGATCGGTCGTGGTAAGCCAGAACAATGCCGGCTTCCTGCAGCTGCTGCGTGGCATCGAAGAAGTCCTTGAACAGCTCAACATTGCGAATGTCAGGGCACTCGGAACCAACCTGGTTGAAGACCTGTGCAAGAGCAGAACCACCCATGGCCTTGCGTCCGAGCGAAAGGTCGACAAACATGAGCACAGTATCTCCAACGTCTTCGGGATGGCGGAGAGCAGGTGTCCAGGTCTTGCGGAAGTTCTCTACAGGCGCGAACGCGGAAATAACAAGAGACATGGGTGCGGTGACTTCCTTCGCGCCGGATTCGTCCTTCCACTTCATCTTCATGGACATAGAGTCCTTCCCAACGGGAATGCTGATACCAAGTTCGGGGCACAGGTGCATACCAATAGCCTCTACTGCCTCGTAGATAGCAGCACCCTCTCCAGGGTGGCTGCTGGCGGACATCCAGTTTGCAGACAGCTTGACGCGGCTTAGCCGATCGACAAGGTCGGCAGCGGCAATGTTCATAAGCGACTCAGCAACGGCCATGCGAGCAGATGCGCCAGGAGAAATGAGGGCAAGCGTGGGCTTCTCACCCATGGCCATAGCCTCACCAGTCTTCGCACCCTGAACAAGAGCTGTCGCGGTGACGGCAACGTCAGATACAGGAGTTTGCCATCGCCCGACCATCTGGTCACGAGCAGTGAGACCACCGACTGTCCGGTCACCGATGGTGATGAGGAAGGATTTGGAGCCAACGGCAGGAAGCGACAGGACCCTGTTGGCAGCCTCGCCGATAAGCTCCGCGCGGTTAGGCGCCAGCGAGGGGAGGTATGTGGTAAGACTCGTGTCTACGGCAGGCAGCTTCAACTTCCGAGAGTCCACCGTGCGGGTCATTCTTGGGGGCTTTCCGAAAAGCACTGACAGGGGCAGGTCGATGACAGTCTGGTGCTCCTTCGACTCTCGGTCGAGAAGGATCAATCTCTTCTCCTCCTCTGAACCACCCTCTCCGCGACCGACGACAGAGAAACCGCAACGCTCACGATGGCAAATAGCTGTGAACTTGTTCATACTCTCCTCGCCGACAGCCATGACATATCGTTCCTGTGCCTCACAGCACCAGATCTGCATGGGGCTCATGCTTCGGTCGGCGCTGTCGATTTCACGGAGCTCGAACTTAGCGCCCAATCCGGAGTCGTGGATCAATTCGGGCAGGGCGTTGGAGAGACCACCGGCACCGACGTCGTGAATGAACTTGATGGGGTTGTTGTCGCCCATAGCTGTGCATGCGTTGATTACTTCCTGTGCTCTGCGTTGCACTTCGGCGTTGCCTCTTTGGACACTGGCAAAGTCGAGGTCGACAGAGCCTTCACCAGAGGTGATACTAGAAGCCGCACCACCACCGAGACCAATGAGCATAGCAGGGCCACCAAGAACAACAAGATACGAGCCTGGTTTGACGGCATCTGGCTTCTTGATGGCATGCTGAGGCCGGACTGTGCCAACACCACCGGCAATCATGATAGGCTTGTGGTATCCACGGACCTCCTTCTCTCCGTTCCCAATGTCGATCTCCGTCAGCAGAGTACGGAAGTAACCCGTAATACAGGGCCGACCAAACTCGTTGTTGAAGGCCGCACTTCCAATCGGCGCCTCCAGCATAATGTCCAACGCGCTGGCGATGTGGTTGGGCTTGCCGGTATCCAATTCCCAAGGCTGTTTCAAGCCCGGGATGAGGAGATCAGACACACAGTAGCCAGCAAGACCGGCCTTGGGCTTGGAACCGCGTCCGACAGCGCCTTCGTCACGGATCTCACCTCCAGAGCCAGTGGCCGCGCCAGGGTAGGGCGAGACCGCGGTGGGGTGGTTGTGAGTCTCCACCTTGGCGAGGAAGTGGACAATCTCCTTGGTGTGGTTCCACTCACCGGTAACAGGATCGGGGGCCCAAAAGGAGGAGTCGAACCCTTGCAGGACGGCGGCGTTGTCGCTGTATGCGCTCACGGTGTGTTCGGGGTTCTTCCTGTGAGTGTTTCGGATCATGGAGAAGAGACTGTTTGGCATCTCCATCCCGTCAATCGTCCAGGAGGCGTTGAACTGTTTGTGACGGCAATGTTCCGAGTTAACCTGGGCAAACATGAATAGCTCAACGTCGGTCGGGTCACGAGCCAGCGGGCCGTCGGGCCCGTAGGCCGCGGCAAGGTATTCGATCTCGGATTCCTCCAACGCCAGTCCCATCCGCTTGTTCGCCTCCTGCAAGACCTCCTTAGGCGACTTGTCACTACCGCTAAGCGGGATAGTCTCGAGAGGCAAGGGACTGTGCTCGGAGAACATCAGGTGCAGGTCGGGCTCAGCCTCACTGATCAACTGCGTCATACGGTCGTGAAGGACGTCCTTGAAACCAGGTTTGTATTCTCCAGACGCAGGCCGCAGGCAAGAGATCTTGATACCGCGTTCAATGCGTTTCACGTATTTCCTCAAGCCGCAGACATGAGCGATACCGGTGGCTTGCGAGCTCCACGGGGAGATAGTCCCGGTTCGAGGGAAGACATAGAAGACATCGAACTCGCCATCTTCCGCGGTAAACGAGGGTGGTATATCGGTGATATCGCCGTAGCTGAGAAGCTGTTGGAGGACGTCTTGCTGGAATTCGGGTAGACGTTCAGCAGTGTGGACATAATGAACCCACTGGCCACGGACATCCTGTGCCCCAATAGAGGCAGCGATAGCCCGGCCACGAGAACGAGAGTATGCAACCGAGCCCGGGAGGGCGAAGTCTGCCGAGTCGAAGGGAGAAGCCATCGTGAGACCGGTCGTGCGTGACTCAACAGAGGCGAACGAAGGGCGACTCGGTCTGAAATGAGTCGTCAGGATTATCGAGAGGAATCAATACGAGGACCAATTAAGACCTCTAGTAGAACCGATGGATGAGACTCCTCGAGGAGCGAGCTCCGACTGAGGATTCAGCAAAGGAGAATGAGCTGAGCTGCTCGTCGTCTGCTGCTGCAAAATTCACACCATTTCTTCTGAAGATCGTCGATCTGCCCCGCGCTAGTCCGCTTGCGGCTTATCTTATCGTCACGTGATAAACACTAGAAGGCCTGGCTCCGACACCGGCCTGCATCAGGCATCTATTATGGCACTCTGTAGGGCGAGTTTTAACCTCAACTGAGACTCCAGCCGTCTGTGGATGGGTCATGAGTGGGAGGGGCATATTCAATCGTACCACATAGAGCCAAGCTACTATTGGTGCTTATATATATTATAGGGGAATATTCGCGTCAAATCGGTATTATTCCGTCAGCGCCCGGACCGTCATGCAACGAGCAAGCGAGATATATATTTCTGCAGTAGACCCATGGACAGTCCCAGGTGTCCGGCAGCATTTTCCTACGACAGTGGCCAGAAACATTTCAGAATTCACTGTTTCAATTGATAAGAACCACGGAAGGACTTTGCACACTCAAACCTCATGGAGAGCTCGTGACCTCACACCTTCATTTATTTCCAGTTCGGGGTTGTCCATTGAGGAGCATATTACCTTCCTGGGCGAGATATTCCGAGTAGGGACGAGTCTTGGCAGCGGAAAGCTCGGGCGGTCCACCTGCAAAATTGACCTGACAAGAAATCCTTCTACCTCTTTTGGCGTTCACCTTTTCCAATTTGGGCTGCTGTTCAGAATGATAGAGTCCACCCGGGTGATGCGGACAAGGCTGACTTGACTGGATCAGAGCGGGAAGCTGTGATACGTGACACGACTACACCTCCCACAAATCCGAGCTCTTGCCATGGTCGTGCGCACCGTGATACGTGTCAGATGCATGATATACCCCCAATTAGCATGGAGAAGCCGTATCAAGGTGAATTGCATTCGTGAAGCTGAAAACAGCCTAAGGGCAAAAGAGATCCGCTAATTAGTCCAGTTCCCATGGGCCACACGGCGCATGACTCGGTGGCCCGTGAACAATTTTGACAGCGGCGCCGTGACATATTACCCGATACGGCTAGCGTAATATCCCGATGCGGAAATTAATAAGGGTTCTATGGCGGATGCCGAAGGGAAATCGGACCGCAAGGAATTAACGTCAACATTTGGTTAATAGACCAGCTCATTCTAATACCGTCTGGATTGCGGCCATGGAAAGTTATAAAAGACCCTCCCGACCCCGCCCCAGCCGAGTCAATCTCCAGTCGAATCACTACTCGTGTCTATACGGTTTAGGAATCCTGGATTGTCTAACGTCCATATGACAGACAACACACTCGCACCAACCTTCACCATGGGTTCCAATCGGGGCGAAATTGACCCCACAGATCTGCCCTACCGTACACTGACGGCAGATGCCAACATCGAAGAGTATGTCCAGGAGACGCAGAACGGTGAGATCGCCAAACCTGTTCGGACGGCCGATGGCAGGACAGAAGACTACAAGCTGGTTACATTCAGAGTCGACGACCCTGAAAATCCCAAGAACTGGCCGAAATGGAAGAAGTGGTACGTGACTATGGTCGTGGCATTTACCTGCTTCGTCGTCGCCTTCGCCAGTAGTGTTATCACTGCCGACATCGAAGGCCCCGCCGAGGAGTTTGGTGTCTCTCGCGAAGTCAGTCTCGTTGTTGTGACAGTGTTTGTTGTTGGATTTGGTGTTGGTATGTCTAAGATTCCTCATTGATGTAGGGTGTGTAGCTAACTTTGCCAGGCCCCATGGCGTTTGCTCCTTTGTCTGAGATGTATGGACGGCGGCCCGTTTATGCTCTCACTCTCCTGCTAGCCGTCGTCTTCGTCATCCCATGCGCTGTTGCTGAGAACATTGGAACCCTCATCGTCTGTCGAACTATCGACGGTATTGCATTCAGTGCCCCCATGACCCTGGTCGGCGGTACTCTTGCCGATATGTGGAGGAACGAGGAGCGCGGCGTCCCCATGGCCGCGTTCTCGGCGAGTCCATTCATCGGCCCAGCTATCGGCCCTCTAGCAGGCGGGTTCCTCGCCGACGCCTCGGGCTGGCGGTGGCTATACTGGTTAACCCTGATTCTCTCCTTCGTCGCCTGGGTCCTTATCACCTTTACTGTCCCTGAGACCTCAGCGCCAGCCATCCTGGCGAGACGCGCAAAGAAGCTCCGCAAATCAGAGAACGATCCCAAGTATGTTACTGAGACCGAGCTGGACGCGCGGCCGATTGGCGAGAGACTTCGTGTCTTCCTCTTCCGCCCTTTCCAGCTGCTCTTTCTCGAGCCTATCGTCCTCTTCATCTCCCTCTACATGTCCGTCCTCTACGGTCTGCTGTACATGTTCTTCGTCGCCTATCCTATCGTCTACCAAGGTGGCAAGGGCTGGAGCGCCGGGTCAACGGGTCTCATGTTCATCCCACTTGCTATCGGCGTCCTGCTTAGCGCCGCCTGTGCTCCCTTTGTGAACAACCACTACCTCTCTCTTTACTCGAAGTACGGCGGCAAGCCACCCGCGGAATCTCGTCTCATCCCAATGATGGTCTCCTGTTGGTTCATCCCCATCGGCCTGTTCATCTTCGCTTGGACCTCATATCCCCATATTCACTGGTTCGGTCCAATGATTGGCGGCTTCCCTGTTGGATTCGGGTTTATTTTCTTGTATAACTCAGCTAACAACTACCTTGGTATGTAACAACCGCATCACAACCATCTGCCGTCGCATCTACTAATGTTCATTCCTGCAGTGGATACATACCAGCACCAAGCCGCCTCAGCCCTGGCAGCCAAGACCTTTATCCGTTCGCTCTGGGGTGCCTCGACTGTTCTTTTCACGGAGCAGATGTACGAGCGGTTGGGCGACCAATGGGCCAGCTCTTTGCTTGCCTTCCTGGCCCTGGCCTGCTGTGCGATTCCGTACGTATTCTATTTCAAGGGCGCTGCCATCCGGCGGTACTCGAGATATGCCTTTGCGGACGATGAGGAGGCGGTTGCTACTAAGGCTTGAAAGTTTCACTTTTGCATACTGGGTTACCACGGCTGTTAGTTTGTGGTCTCGGGGGGTGTTTTTGGTAAAAATTGGCGATTTTGGTTGCACGCTTTTTTACTCCGATAGATGTCTAGACGCTATATATCATGTCGCTTTAATGTTTTAGTTAAGATTATTATACATGAATAATGGGATTCCTTGAATATACATCTACATCTTTGCCTCATTCCTCCACCCCGGCATATCCGCCAGGTCTTTCGCAGGCGCAGCCCGTCTACTCTTTAATGCATCCCCACTGCCAGGCCTCCACCTCCAAGCATCCTTAAACACACTTTCCAGCCTCCCCTCCAATAACTCGACAACATGCTTTCCGATATTCGGCAGCAACTTAAACGAATGCCCGCTGTCCCCTGTCGCAAGATAAAACCCCTTCCAGCGTGGATGCTCACAAACAAGCAGATTTGCGTCGGCGGTATCAGTGCACCAGCACATGGCCCTGTTAAATAGTTCCTTGTCATTGAACCTCGGCAGGAACCGGTTAATAGCCTTTTTGATCGTGACCTCCGACGCACGCGGGTATGTATCTGTGGGGTGCTTCGCATGGGAACGAGGCACGGAGATGGGTTTGGGCACCGGCGAGCCGTACGGCTGGTGCATTTTGAAATGCGTGAAGCCAGGGAATTCGTCGCAGACTTTTATGATGCCGTTTCTGTCATAGTTAGTAGGTTGTTCTCTGGAAGGATGAGAAGAGGGGAGGTGCGTACTCATTCGGCTCAAAGAAGAAACCATAGTCACCGTCGTATATAACAGGGGTGTTCTTATACGCGGCTGCTTCAGCGGGCGTCAGTTGGATGTGGGCTAAGACCCAGGCCTTTCATGATCACAGTTAGAGACAGCATTACTTAAACTTGGACCGAGCTTGGGAGGCGCAGGCATGCATACCTTTGAAACGCACTGCTCCTCGAGATCGACCAACGTCGAACTCCAGGCACCAGCTGCCAGAACGACCTTGTCGGCGTAGTACTTTGTGCCGTCTACAGTCTCGACGCCGATGCACGTCTTCTCGTCGGCATCGGCGAAGAGTGGCTTTTTGAACGTGCCGGCGCTGTACACTATTGTTAATATCGAGAGCAGAGTCTAAAATAAAAAGCTTACCCGCCGAATCCAAACTTGACGCCCTGTTCCTTGAGGAACTGCCCGATGGCATTGATGGCTTTGGCTGCAGCGAGCCAGCCGCCGTCGCCACAGAACAGGCCTTTCCAGCCCTATACGATAATTAGCATATCTCGAGGACATGAGCAGCGCATAGTGAATGGCGCAAAGTACTTTAATCTGCTCCCGCGTGAAATGCGGCGCTTTTGCCAGGATCTCGTCTTCGCTTTCCAGCAGGAAATTCGTCTTCTCGAGCCCAATGCCCGCGTCAAGAAGAGACTGGTATTTCTTGCGAAGACCATCAATGCCTTCTTCTGTTGAAGAGACGTCGATCTGTACCTCTACGTATCAGTATTGTTTTTCGTCTCTCTATGATGTCAGTGATTGGCGACGCACCATTCCGACATTGTGGAAAAAAGGCTTGAATAAAGGGTCATTCTTCCACATGTCCAGCGCCTCAAGAGAGAGTCGTAAATCAGGCTTGTTGCGCAGCCGGATGCTCATGATTTTGTTCAGGTCGTAGCCTGCAGACTGTGCGGAGGGGATAGGGTATGTGTCGAGCACTATGATGTTTGACGGCGTGTAGCCGGCGCGCAGGAGGTGCAGGGCTGTCGACGAGCCCATTGTGCCGCCGCCACCGACGACGATGATCTTGGTGTTGACTCGGGGCGTCATGGTTGCAATGCAGTTGTCGGCTTGAGTATGGGATAAAGATGGAAGAATTGACAGGAAAAGGGGTTGCGAGAGGGACTGGAGGGAGTCAACCTTGATCGTAGAATACTGTCAAGTAATGCTCCACTGATAAGTTGATAAGTCTATATTCACGACAGATAGCTATACTGTAGAGCGATGAATATTTATAAGACAGCCTGATCATGCCAGATAGAAAGCCGATAAAATGGATCAATCCGATTGGCTCTCGATGAACGGCGTCGCGCCGATTTTGTGGAGCGATGGCGTCTAATACGAGACTACTAGGGACCAACATTCGCGTGGACCTTCCCACCGCTTGGCCAGGCATCAGCTCGGTGGGAAGCTTGGCTCGCAGCCCAGATCTCCGGCTAAAACGTAGGCGGCTTGGACCGTTTCGCCTGGACCTTCCACCGGGATCGGAGGCGAACCCCATGGCACGGTTGGAGACGTTGGAGACACGATGGAACGTGGGGAGACCCACCCAGATACCGGAGGGATCGTGGCAGAGATACAGAGATAACCCGAGGGTAAGGGTGTATAACAGCTGCCATCGCGGGTATATAACCAGCGCCTTCCCCGGCTTTGATCGTCGAGGTCCTGGATATCCAACATACGATCCACCATGACCGACTCCAAAACTGCTGCTCCCAAGGGCCCCAACCAGGATGACCGTCCTGCTTCCCCGGCTGCGGGCGAACTCGTCCCCGGGATCGACATGGAGCACTATAGAAACACGGTCCCGTTGTGGAAGCGGGTATGGCAGCACAGTCTGACGCAGATGATGCTTCTAAGTATCCAGGCCTTCTGCGGTCCCGCCATGTCCGATGCAATTGCTGGTAAGTCCACTACCAAGGACAAGACTCGATTGACGACTGATAGAGTGATTCTTCAACAGGCCTTGGCGGCGGTGGTCTTGCAACGCCCAAAGTTTCCAACATCTCAAATGCCATCAACTACGCCATGCTTGCAGTCGTTTGCTTCCTAGGCGGGCCACTCGTGAACAAGATCGGAGTCAAGTGGGCGCTGGTTCTGGGTTCCATGTCGTTTCCTATCCAGGGGTCCGCGTACTACTGCAACAGCAAGTTCGGCAATCAATGGGTGAGTCACGGTTTACCCCGTTTCTGGGATCCTATCTGACGAATGCAAGTACCTTATTTTCAGCGGTGCCATCAGCGGCGCCGGGACGGCGTGCTGGTACGTCGCCGAGGCTGGTTGCATTATGACCCTCGCGCCGTCAGGTGCTCGTGGAAAGTATCTGGCGCTGTGGATTGTGTCGAGAAACCTCGGACAGCTTGTTGGAGGAGCCATCAAGTGAGCACCGCATGAATTGTTTTATATCTCAGCTGACATTCCCAGTCTGTCAAAGAACCACGTCGAAGGAGCCGATGGTGGTATCACCCCAGACACCTACATCGCCTTTGTGATTATTGAATGTCTTGCGTGAGTGCATCATGTGCAGACCAGTCCGAGAGAGTGAAACTAATAGCTCAGCCTTCCATTCGCTCTATTAATCGCTCCATTTGAACGCGTTGTTCGTTCTGATGGAACCAAGATTGTCATGGCCGAAACCCTCTCCACCAAACGAGAATTCAAGCAGATCCTCAAGACCGTGACTTCAAGGCTTATCCTACTATCTGGATTCTGGGCACTGTGGTCATTCTTCTACTCGTGCGTACCCATCAGCCCGTCAAAAATACGAGCTGACCGAAACAGCGGCTCCTGGTCCACATACCTAGGAACCTACTTCTCCGTCCGCGCCCGAGCCCTCTCGTCTCTAATCTCACCTTTCTTCTGCATGTAAGTTCCACCGTCAGCATTGACTTGCTTTAGCTGACCCCTCAGCGTCGGATGCTTCGGCCTCGGTTTCATCCTCGACATGAAGGGCTTCAGCCAGCGCCGCCGCGCCCAGATGGGTCTCTACACTGTTGTCATCCTTAATGTCGGCGTCTACATCTGGTCCATTATCATGCAGAACAAGTTCAACCACCATAACCCGGGCCACATTGACTGGAATGACGGACTGTATCCATCGTCCTTCCTGCCGTACTTCTTCGTGCAGACAACCGGCCCGCTCTCGCAGTCGTACATGTACTGGCTGCTGTCGTCATTTGCGACAGATGCGCAGGGTAAGTCAACAATATAGCACTTGCAGAGGGGCACAGCTGACGAGATGTCTAGCGAATGTCCGTAATGGCGCTATGTTTAGGTGCATTGAAGCAATTGGACAGGCCATTGCCTATGGTATGAACACTCAGACGGACAGTAATCCTTTGATCGGATTGTATGTTTCCCACCATTCGTTCCTCGGGAGGCATCACTGACGGCTTCCAGCATCGTTACATTCGTTCTGCTTGCGGTCTCGTTATTACCGATGATCTTGCTTGTGAACAGCACGCCGGACCAGATTCCTGCAGATGTAGTTGCCCAGGAGCAAAATGCCGCGCTTGCAAAGGCCGAGGCTGTCTAAACGAGACCTGATTGGCTGGGGTTAAACCGGTAGCAGGTCGTGCATCAGAGTTATGGGATCGGCTTCATTATATGTGTTAGCGACGCGCTTCGAGCCACGGCGTAGGTGTAATAATATACCTTTCACATAGACCAGTTCCCTGAGCTCAGCGTAGGATTAGCTCCAAAAAACAGTAAACAGTAGACATTGTTCGTAATCCAGACGCTGATTCTACCCGAGGCCATTGGCTGTGAGAAAGGGAATCTGGGGTCGAGCCGGGGAAAATACGCTTGGCTTCCCAATTAGGCAGGACTCGCTAGTTATCGACGTCATCAAAAGAGAATCACGTGCTATTGATGAGTAATGGCTCGATCCGCCGGGTTCGCTCGCTTTTGGCGTCAAGAGTCCAGGGTCCTGTTACCGAGAAACGACCATCGATTTAGGAGCATCCAGTGCGCCCTTTCTGCCGTTTAAAATACACAATTGCGAGTGGATGGATTACACCCAATAGGCCGTCAAATTGACTACTCGACTTGATCACTGGTCGACGATATGTCCGTCTGAAATGAGGGGTTAAAAGTGAGAAACCAGTTCGTGCGACAGCTACCAGATGGACAGCAACACCTCCCCCTCCTACAACCACCCGTCCATGTCATTTTCCCCCGCAGGCGCCGAGATAGGCAGTGCTGGCCCTGGCTCTTCCCGGTCCGGCACAGTCACCGACCTCCCCCAAGCGCAAGTCGATGCGATTATCCGTGCGAAACGCAAGGCGCGCGAACCGAAAGCCTGCTATCCCTGCCATGCGCGGAAGGTGAAATGCGACCGGAACTTGCCTTGCGATGGATGTGTTAAGCGCGACCATGCGGAGCTTTGCTCGTACGAGCGGCCGTCGAAGAGACGTGTTGGGACAGGCCCGGACACTGGTTACTTGGATGGTGGTGCCGGCCATCCTGCTGCGAGTGCTGGCCCTGCCGGTGGTGGTACGAGGATGTCGGCTGGCGGGGAAGCTGGGCAAGATGGTTCAGTCAGACTGAAGCAGGAGCCTGGGTTAAGTAGCCAGACGAGCCCGGCGGGTGGCGGACGGGTCTCGATTGCCCGCGAGGACTGGGATAATGTTCGCAACAAGTTAAGAGAGATGGAGCAGACACTAGCGATTATGCGGGCAGGATTAGATAAGGCGAATGAGGAGGGTGCGGGGGTGCATTCGACATTGGAGACGGGAAGCGTGCAGAGCGCTGATGCAAGCAGCCGGTCGAAAGGCGGCTCGCCGGAGCGAGAGGGGATTCTTGCGCCGAATACCCTGGGCGAGGGTACAGTGCACCTCGGGTCGAGATCGGTCCTAGCTTATATTTTAAATAACAAGTCTGGGTCCGATCAATTGCAGGCTTTGCTCGAGGGAGGGATTTTGCCGAAGCTTGGTCTTGACAATGAGTCTGCGACATATCCGTTTGTTGATTTGTGGTCGTCTGAGATGTCGACTTTTGACATCAGTGCGGTCTGCTGTGCGCTTCCGACAGACCAGCAGTGCAAGGAGTAAGTGTCGCTGCTTGCGTTTTATCGCCTGGCTAATGGTGTAGGTTTTTCTGCTACTACCGAGATATTGCCGGCGCTATCTATCCTGTTATCGAGGATGTGGCTTTGTTTGAGCGGAATCTCGACCTTCTCCTGCACAATAGAAACGCTGCTGGCGGGGTGTACAAAGCAGATGATGACCATGCGCAGAGACCGTTTGGTATGTCCATTGCATTCCTCGGCTTATTGTTCGCGGTCCTGGCCTCCGGCTGCCAGTCCTCTGACTTGCCTGGTAAAGAACGGGAGCTCAGTTCGCAGGTCTACGGTAAGCTGTTCAGTGTATAGTCCCATAGCCTATGCTGACGGTGTAGTGTGCTGCTCGTATCAATGTCTCCGCATGACAAACTTTCTGTCTCAGCCGACGATAGAAGCCATTCAGACTTTGCTGGTTATTGGCAATGTCTTATCGTACAACATGAACCCTGGGATCTCTTACGTTTTACTCGGTATGTGAACCGCACTAGCCCATATTCAACTTACTTACTTGTTAGGCATGACACTTCGAATGGGCCTGGCGCTCGGCTTACACGTCGAATCGAGCCATTTCTCCACAGCCGAACGTTATCGACGGCGGCATGTGTGGTGGTCCATGGCATGGCAGGACAGCCATTTCTCGCTATCCTATGACCGGCCGTCGACCACCGCTGTTAGCCAACCGGAGATTGCGAAAAGGGAGGGCTCCAAGCCCGGCGATTACACCTACTTCGAGTCTCTTTGCGGGGTGATCTCGTTAGCTCTCAAAGTCGTCCGCAGCCGGATGCTCAGTCCACACTCCCAACTGAGCTGGGAGAATATCCAAAACTACAAAGACCAGATTCAAAAGATCCTCATCGAAGCGCGCCCCTATCTCCGCGATCCCAAATACTGCATTACTCCCACCGAACACCTCGAGCGCACAGTCCTAAAACTCCACTCCTCATATTTCTCTTCTGAGCTCTGCCGGCCAGCGCTCAAGTCCGCCAACGCGCGCGACCCGCAAACCGCTCGCATGCGCGCCGAGTGTCTGGACCATCTTATGACGACAGTGGACGCGTACGTGGAGATGCACACTGTCAGTCCACACGCCGCCCGATCATGGATCACGCTACAGCGTGCAATCAGCTCAATATTTCTTCTTGCCGTCACCGATGAAACCAAGTCGAACCCGCAGTTCTGGACCCTCCTTCGCAGACTCAAGGCCATCATTAGCGAACGTGCAGAAGCAGAGTTCGACTATGGTGCAGACGCCGCTGCCGCCGCCGCCGCCGCCGCCGCGGCACCAGACCGCAGCCCTATGATCAACAGCCTCGGCCAGCCTATTCCAAACCCGGCGGGCGCTTCACCAGCGGCACTGAGCTCGCCAGCCGCAGCGGTAGCCGTAAACCCGCAAACACAGTGGGCGAAGCCGTTGACGAAGACCCTCCGCGCGCTCGAAAAACTCGAAGCCGCCTTCCATACCCATCCATCCCCTCTTATGACCACCGGAGCATCACCGACATATCTCAGCCCCGTCACGGCAATGCACGGCACCACCAATAACATTGTTCCTGTATCGACGTCAGCGTCGGCCTCTGGGATGACGCCAAACCTGGGCTCGTTGCCGCCTCATACGCCCGAGAGTTCGACGAGTGGGGAGTGGACGATGCCGAACATTCTCGACCGGGCGCAGGAGTATATACATCCGCCTTTGTGGAGTTAGATTACATGAAAATTTCGATTCCTTGAGCATCACTCGGCGTTTGTTGACTTGCATGTAGGTATGGATGGTCGGTTGGTTAGGCTGGCTGTTAGTCTAGGTTCATGGGTGGATGGTCTTCGTGCTTGTTTGAGTGCATGGTGCATGCCTATCCGGAAGACGATTATCACTCCCAAGTTAAATTGCCCGTAACTGCTTTTCTTTTACTGTAGTATGCCCAGCGGGCACGCCCAGGTGCGCGTGGTCGATCTGTCACCTAGTAGGCGTCAGTCATCCTCGCCTTGTTCCTCCGCAAGCCTTGCTTTGTCGAGGATCTTCTCTCCGCGTTCTCCGTTTCTCCTATGACTATTCTTTCCTAGTCAACGCAGCGCCCCAGGTCCAGACCAAAACTGTCAGTTGCATCGAGACATGGGAACGGACCTTGCTGCCTTCGCCTCCAATTAGCGATCGCGACACTTGACCTGGTGTAATCAGTACCGTCGCAATTTATCGCCAGCAACTTGCGCGCGACAGCGCTCCCATACCCTGGCGATGCAGGCACTGACACATATAAGCCGACGAAGGCTTGTCTGCCGCTACGCGCTCAGCCTCTGTCATCGCTCGTCAAGCACATACTCATCGTCGACGAAGACGAAGCATGACTACCGCGTCGCGCAGGAACTTCTGATCCTCGAATAACACACTTCACCAGCCAAGGATGGACCCAATCTCAGTACTCGGCGCGGTAGTATCAATCCTAGGAATCATGGACGCCGTGATCAGGAGCACGAAGATAGTGAACGAGTTTCAGCCGGCATGCAACTGTCAGCCTCAAAAAGCTTTGTTCGGGCAGTAAGCGCCAATGCTGCGCTTGGCCAGATCAGCCAGTTACTCCTCGATGCAGATCCCTTGACGACTCGCGATTTCAGACGATACCGTTCAATCGGCCGCTGTAATGAGATCATGCTATTCCTAGACCAGCGGTTGCAGGTGCGAATACGGATGGCTGCTCGACAAGAGGGATCTTGTGGCACGAGAGCGAGACGACTGATTTTCGGACCCTTCTGAGCCAGGTCAATGCCATGAATTTTCGTCTCTCAGCTATTCAGTGGTAAGTCTAGTGGAACTGCACAGAGCCAGCATTAATTGCCAATTGCCAATCGCTCTGTAAAGCCCACGGGTGGCAGTATAGCGCGCTATTTCAGTAGACGCCGCAAGCGCTTTTCTGTGATGTTGAGGTTCTCACTGGTCTCGCTCAGCTATATAAAAAAGAGAAGAAACCCTACTTTGCCAGAGGAGCACCCAACCTATTCCACTGTCAACACCGGCTCATACAGCCAGCAGCTAAAGAACGTGACCAATATTTGGGAGGAGAACGGCTCTATTTACTATAGTTTGTTTCAGTGAGCATTTCGTCAGTGAGACTGTCTGGTTCTTCAAAAGTAAGTTAGACAAACTTGACCGCAAATTGGACGCGTACTTTCCAATTTCTGGGTTACTGGAGATTTACGTTCCAGCTACGATATTGTATGCTTTAATATGTTTACCTTAACTACCTTGACTGCAGAGAGGACTGGCCTGAAGACTTTGCAAGAACAGTTCTGTCTTGCGCACTGCAGGGGTGACTTTTGGACGTACTTGCAAAATCTGTCTAATCAGTCCCAGTTGTTGCCTGCCACTTAGTTGTTGATATATTGGTCTATCCCACCGCCCAATGGGTGTCATTGTGCACCGTACAGATATAAGATATTCTTGTCTCTGTTGCGGGCATGGATATAATGCGGATCTCAGTCGAACCGCGCCTGACTTGGACGCCTCCCGGCTTACAGAATCTATTGATATTCCTGCGGCTGCAATATACAAGGTACAGTCAAGCAGATCGGTATAGGGTCGGCTATCACCATCCCCAACGCTGACTCCTCCATCAGGACAAGCTATAACTAAGTGAACAATTGCATATCAATCCAGGTATTGTACAAGTTGTCCTGGGTTGGGTCTTTCGAGTGAAACGGCGGCTAACAGACGAAGCTGCTTTCCATCAATCATACGCTATGCACTAGGCACTTCACTCCAAGAGCGCCAGCATCCGTAACCGTCTCGGTATATGCGAACTTGATGCATCTCTCTGTCAGTCTCTCGAGGACTAGCCCCCGGTACGGCTCATGTCTCAGAACACCGCCGGAAAGGATCAGCCCTGTCTGCTCTGGTGCGACGGCTCTTTGAGACCTGGGATCGATCAGCCGTCCCAGAACCGTATCCACCAGTGCTTTCACCTGTGATGTGACAATGGCCATCGCGGTAGCGTCCTGGGGCGCCAGGTTCACCACCAACTGAGCGGTAGCGGCAATGCGACTCTTGACGCTGGCGCTCTCCCCTCGCTGGCCTAGCAGAACCTCACTTAACAGATCCGGGCCCATATTGCCATCAGATGATGAAGACAAAGACGGAGATGGAGATTGTGAGGCCCCAAACCGCTGCAGGATTGCCTGTTCAAGCCGTCCAACGTTCGATCCGACACAGTCAGAGCGCAGTCCCAGCCTTCTTTCCTCGCATACTGCCAGGGTGTGTTTGATCGCTTCCAGTCCAATTGAGTAACCACCTCCTTCATCGCCCAACAGATGACCCCAGCCTCCTGACCGGGCAGTTCTCGTCGGCACCTTGCCCGGCTCTGAGATCGTGTACCGCATGGCAACACTCCCAGTCCCGGCAATGAGAACGACTGCAGAGGGCACCTCAGGATGCTGGGCCATCGCTGCGGCGAGGAGGTCCACGTCATTTGTCAGTCGAAGCAATACAGATGGGCGGCCCAGCACTGCTGCGATTTTTGGCTCGATTCTGTCGCGAAGGCCAGGGCGATCGAGTCCTGCCAGGGCAATCCAGGCTTTTGAGAACTGTGAGAGCATAAGCCCGACCGGCTGGTCGTTTGTAGCTGGGGGTAACTCTGGCTGCCCCGGCGTGTGAGCTTTTCGCGCATTCTGCATGGCATCTTCTATTGCTGCGCTTAGAGTAATCATTGCATCGTCAAGACAGGTACCGTCGGTGCTGGAGATGAAACAGGTTAGTCCTGTTCGTCTGGTCTTTCTATCCATCCTTTCTGAATGATGGAAGGAGAGATACGCACGTATTGCAGGGACCTGCCTCTCCACGGCCCAAAATAGCACCAGTCTTGTCTGCAACCACTGCGGCGCACTTTGAACCCCCGCCGTCAATGCATAGAATCAACTCCGTAGACTCATCACGCTGCCGTCCTTTAGCACCCTGCTGCAACGTGGAGGTTGTAACCAGCTCTAGAGCCTTCGTCAGCTGCTGATCAGCGGCCTCCAGCACCTCACGGCACTCTTCCACCGGCTTCGCAGTGGCTACCACAAGCAAGGCGAGCTTCACGCTACCACTGCACCGACTCAGGAGCGAGTCGAGCTCTGAATTCGGCATGGACGCACATTCAACACTCAATCTGCGCAGGATGTTTCGGGACCGCTGTCGCAGTTTCGCATTCGATGCGACCAGGTCCACCATCTACTCGTAATCCTGTTAGCATAGATTGATCAAGGCGAGCCATTGGGAGCAGGCTGAAGGGAGCAGTACCGTATTCCCATACGTCTTCCCAACCCGGATCATCGTCCCGGTGCTCAGCATATTCAGTACAAGCTTCGTCGCCGTGCCCGCCTTGAGCCTCGTGCTCCCACTCACCACCTCTGGACCAGGTAAAGGGGCGATCAAGAAATCCACCTCCCCGGATTCCCCCAGCGCAGAGGGCTCCACGCACACCACTCCGATCGTCATACATCCCTTGCGCTTCGCGAACCCGATACACTCCAGGACGTACGGGGTGCGCCCGGATGCCGCGATCCCGACGACGCTGTCGAGCTCTGGTCTGAGATTGAGCGCGGCCATATCAGCCTCCGCAAGCGCGAGGCTGTCCTCGGCGCCCTCCTCGGCGCGGCGGATTGCCGCATCGCCGCCAGCAATCAGGCCAATGAACTGCTCTGGTGGTGCGGCGAAGGTAGGCGGGATTTCAGAGGCATCGAGGATTCCGAGTCTGCAAGCGCGTCCTAGTCATTATTATCTCCTGCTACTACTTCCAATCGGCGGTAGGGAAGCTATCTAATTAACTGACCGGCCGCTAGTTCCTGCGCCTACGTAGACTACCCTGCCGCCGCGCCGAACGCGCGGCGCCAGGGCGTCGATGGCTGCTGCGATCCTGGGGAGACAGGGGGTGACGCTGGTTGCAACGCGGTGATCTTCCTGGTTAATAACCGTGCACATTTGCAGGGTCGACATCTTGTCAATGAGACCGGTCTGTGGATTGACTGCTTCTGTTTGCAAGCGCGAGAGGTTGTCCAGATCCATTGCGGGTCGTGTAGGGTTTGTATCTGATCTGGGACGGGAAGGGGGATGTGCGTACGCGCAGTGTCTGTTTTGTTTTCACGAGATAAAAAGAAGCCCAGCTTCACAATAGACACTCGAAATAGCGAAGATAAGCGAGTCCGTATCGGTCGACCCCAAAATCTACCCCAAAATGGCGTAAAACGCCCCGAAATGTTACACTCTAGCGTCGCATTCTTCACGACCGTCTCCGCTTGTCGATCCTTTTCATCCCAGCTATTCGCTGCGGCGGGCTTCATCCGCTTGGTTGGGTCAGAGACCACTTGATAGCTGAGAATTATAAGAGTCTGGGGAGATGTCTCTGGCTGTCTGATATCTACCCATCCCCAGTCTCCATCTCGAACGCTATGGACCCGAACGCACAGCCAGAAGCAGAAGATGGCCGGAGAGTCGCCGCTGGTCATGAAGAACGCTCGATCGTTCATCGGATCTACACGCATCCCTGGTTCCAAATCTTTCTGATCAGCTTCATTTGTTTCTGCTGTCCGGGAGTATGTGCATTGCTCGCTGATTCTCTCCACCCCCCTCCATTTCCACGCCCACTAACCGCTTAGATGTACAATGCCCTAACTGGCCTTGGAGGCTCCGGCCAGGTCGACCCAACTGTGGCAGCGAACGCAACTGTAGCCCTGCTCTCAGCGACCGCAGGAACCGCTCTATTCGTCGTAGGACCTATCTTCGACCGCGTCGGCCCCCGGATCTGCCTGCTGCTTGGAGGATGGACATACCCTCTATACGCTGGAAGTCTCCTGTGCTTCAACCGGACTGGAAACGGGGCATTTGTTATCGCGTCTGGCGCGATTCTCGGTATTGGCGCTTCGTTTCTCTGGGTCTCCCAGGGCGCTATCATGACCACCTACGTCCGTGAATCCCAGAAGGGTCGCGCCATCGCCGCGTTCTGGATCATCTTCAACCTCGGCGGCGGCGTTGGATCGCTCGCCAGCTTCGGGCTCAACTACCACTCGACTAGTGGGACCGTCTCTGACGGGACATATATCGCCCTGTTGATCCTCATGGCCGTGGGCTGGCTTCTGGGCATGCTCATCTGTCCTCCGTCCGCCGTGCGCCTTGAAGAGCTCCAGCAATCGTCCCGGACTCAGACCGCTGAGGTCGAGACCGAGAAGCCCAACTGGAGAAGCACTCTGCGTCTGGCCGCACGCACGATCCTTGACTGGCGCGTCCTCTGCATGCTCCCGCTCTTCTTCTGCGCCAACGTCTTCTACTCTTACCAGCAGAACATCGTGAACGGGATGACCTTCAACATCCGCACGCGCTCCCTCAACAGCGCCCTCTACTGGCTGGCCCAGATGCTTGGCGGCCTCGTCATGGGTCTCATCCTCGACATTCCCGCTCTGACGCGGCCCAGCCGCGCGCGAGCGGGATGGCTCTTCCTCGCTGTCACCGGGCTGGCCATCTGGGGTGGCGGCTACGCGTTCGAGAAATGGTCGAGTGACCGGCTCGCGCGCGGTCTGAAGCAGGATATCGACTACACACAGGGCACTGTCTCGACGGGGCCGATCTTCCTGTATATCTTCTACGGCGCGTTCGATGCGTTTTGGCAGTCGTACTGCTATTGGTTGATGGGGGCGAGATCGAATGACCCTGCTGTTGCGGCAGTGTTGGTCGGTGCGTACAAGACGTTTCAGAGTACCGGGGGCGCGATGGCTTGGAGGATTAACGCCCTGAATAAGCCGGCTATGACACAGTTTGCCATGGATTGGGGGCTATGTATGGGTGCATTGGTCGCTGCGATCCCGGCGGTGCTGACTGTGACGAGGACGAGCACGGTGGACGCAGAGGTAGCGCACCAGGGTGAAAAGGGCGAAGAGAAGACCATGAGTGCGAGCGTCAAAGGGTAAGAATTATTTAGGAGGCATTTTAATATCTTTCAATGTACGCACAATGCAGATGAGGCATAACATTGTTCCCAATGGCCGCTGGTCTACTTATTAGAAGCTTTAGTAACGAGGGCGAGTTGACAGGCAGGTATTTCTAGGGTTTAAAGCGATTGTGCGCACTTTGCTCTTCAATATTGTTTGCCGCGCATGTACTTCATTACTTATATGTTTCGTAGAGTACAAATTTATCAAGCAAATAATAAGTGCGAGTTCTCATAGACGCGGCAGTTCTCTCTGGTGATACCCTTATACTACATGACCTGCCTCAACCCAATACTCGCTGGATTCATACTTCGAATGGCAAATATACCCAAGCGATGTCCAAGGAAGTGTTCTCCAAAACTTTAATCTGCCCAGATCCATCCCGGTATCTGTAGCCTTTTCCTCAAGGCAAAGATCGAGCCAATACTAAGATTCTGTCCTCGCGGTACTGAACCGAATCTGCGCCTCCGTGTATATGATTTTTTATACTGTGTCAGGTAAGCAATGTCAACAGGACCTGGTGCTTAGGAGCGACGGGGTATATAGCTCTTTTTCGTACCTGGATGGGATCTAGCTTGGGTTCTGGGTTCCTTATGCATCGGAGCCCGCCATCAGGGCGGTGCTGCTATTTATTCATAGCTCGGCCAGCAACTTGGTCATACATGGAGAGAGAAAAATGTTGTATTATATAATCTATGTTCGTGTGGTTGATATGCAGGCCATATTTCCCGTCGTCACGATAATCGTCAACGCTTTTGCCGTCCGCGACGGCATGATAGCCCGTTCCGGTCCAGTCTAGACAGAATACGTCGAGTAGGAATCTGTATGCTGAAACGCGACAAAAGGCACTACGGGCCAGCCAATGATCTCGTTTTCCATCTTGGTCTGGAAGTCATAGTCAAGGTGACTATCAATACGGGCTTTGTAGCCAAGGACAGTGCACAATCGTCCCATCAAGAAGTCGGAATCTGGAGGATACGCGAACTCATCGGGTTCAGAGAGCAGATGCTCTCTAACAGCCCGGGACGTCATAGGAAAGGTGCAGTTGTCCCCTCTGTAAGGCACAGTTCGGAGGCTGGGAAATACCCTCTTCCATTCGGTGGCGAGTTGCTGCAACCTAGTCCCTCGCATCCACCGACGAGGGTTGTTGAACGGTAATTCCGACAATCGCATTACCTGCAATTGCGTGATTGAGGACATACTCTGTAAGGTGGCAAGAGAGACTGTCAGATCAGCTTGACTCAGCTCGAGGACGGTTAGTTGTGGATACAGCAATGCAACATGTTGGATGAGATTGATTCTCATCTTGAAGACCCAAGGGATAACAAGGCATTGCAAGGAAGGCAGCGGTGGAAGACGCTGGAAAAAGTTTGCATAGGCCTCGGCAGGGCCGCTGTCGTCCAGTTCTCCGAGGCTGAGCTTTTGTAAGCTGTTGCAACCGGGCAAGATGTCAAGGACGGGCTCCGTATCGCTGATATCAGCCAGTTCAAGGTGCAACATCCTCAATCGGTTCTTGATCCCGGGATCGCGGCCGATAATGGTCAAGAGGGGATCGACCCTTGGAATGCTGAGCATTTCGAGCTCGTTGAATTTTGGCAATCGAACAACGGGCGGGATGGAAAATCTGTCATCATACTGCCCATAGTACAAGGCTTTCAACCCTGGCCATGGGTTCCCGTTCTCAACCACCCGAGCAAGCGTTGATAATACCCCAGGGATCATCAGGGCTAGAGCCTTAAGGTTCCGCTGCCGTGCGAGACATTCGATAAGCTGTGTGGCGTGATCGTCGCTCATGGGTTCAGGCTCACGCGAATCCTCAATGTGGAAGAAGTGTAGGTCACATCTGTCAATCAACGAGCAGAGACTGGTCACGTCTCTGTTGGAGCCTGACTTGTAGATTGTGAGAGCTTTGATATTATCAACCTATCTCTCTTCCCAGTTAGATGGATGTCCTGCAGTAAAAGACTGAAGGTCGACTCACAGACCGGTCAGCGGGCTCCAGGAAGGGACAGAATGAGTCGTCGATGGCCAGGAACTCCACAGTTTCTGTAAGAAGGACGTCAATATAAGACTTTTCCCATCCATGCATCCCAAACGGGATCATGAGGCTCTTGACGCCTGGTTTGTGTGCTTGAAAAAGGCGCCTGGCGGATTCGGGGTCGCGCAATGGGCGAAACTTTTCCAGCGAAACGAATTTTTTCGGCATTCCAACATCTTTCTTCTCGACTGGATGCTCCGGTGCTATGAGAAGATGTTTTACATGACCCATGCAGCGTGCAAAACGCTCTCGAGAAGCGACATAGAGGCAGTTCAAAGAGGTAATATCGGGGGTCCGGCGTTGCATGTCGTACACCGAGCCCTCGTACATCCTCTTCAGGGCAAGGGTATTCCATGTCCTGTTCACACCGGCGCAGTCTAAGAGATCACGGATGTTGACATGGTCCAAGACGGCGCCGACAATCTCTGGCAGAAGAAGGGGATTTCGCGTCGGTTCCAACATCGCTGCCATCAGAGGGAGCGACCGGCGCTCCAGTCCAAAGGGGAATTGCTACCAGCCAGCCTCGAGTCTAGTGAAGCGACTCTGAAGGGTGTGACCGCCAATTGAGGAATGCTAGCCAATCAAGGCTTCTAAAACTGAACCCAGGAGATGCAGCGAAGATGGAGAGACACCCACAACGTCTCAACCTGGAAAACCTGGATGGTTGAATACCGTACTGTATTGTAAACTGAACCGTAATACCTCACTTAATCACGTGTTGCTGTCCGAGCCGATGATCGGCACATCTGTATAGTAGGTGTGCCTTTAGGGCAAGCTCAGGTGCATGCAGGTGTCCAGGTGGTAATAATTCCTCAGGCCCTTGGAGATGCCAATCGATGGCAGTTTAGATATTTACAGAAGTATAAGTGAAGTTTACGGAGTCAGTTTGATGCTGGACAACGAAGGATCAGGCGAGCTTCCTTGTCGTAGGCTGTAGTAGATACGTGTTCACGGTGTCATGATATCTGGTCAATGAGGTAGTCTAGACAGACTCAGCTTGCGTTCCTATTTATATTTGATAGCCCAAAGTGATCCCGGAAAGACAATGACATTTCTAGACACCTCATCCTCCTTGCTCTCCCGTCTGTGGACTTCACCTCTCAGCCGACTCCTCTAAGCTCGCAACCAACGCCCTCGCAACCAACGCCCTCGGCAACGTCTACTGAGTAGTCTCAGTTCTAACCAAGAATTTCATCGTCTCCAGCGAGCTCGCAATGAAACGAGTCGAAATCGGTTAATATGGAGAACAAGACCCAACCCTCTGCTTCATTAGTTGCTGAGCACCGGGTGAAGCAAGACTGGTAAAACCCGAGTTGGCTATGGCCAGAGAAGAAAGAGATAAGCTTCCAGAGCAATACCATGAAAGGGCATTTCGCCATATTTTGGACGACTTTCCGCGTCGAAAGAAAGTATCCTGCAACCATGCTGCCTGCACTTCCAGGGAGAGCTCAGAGGCCCACAAAACATGTAGTAGGTGTTTGGTGAAGTGTTCCTGAGATCGCATAAACGAGATTTATCACAGCGGAGGCGCAAATTCTTCGGCTAGACTGGTCAGAGCGCTAAACCAGATAATAGGGGTGAGACCTACCTAAGGCCAAATGAGACACGGAAGACAGAGCAGACGTTTACTCAGAGCCATCGGCAGCCGTTAGATGCGTAGCTCTATAGAAGATAAAAATCATAATGCCAATGTAGCATTTATGACGCTCAGAATGTCGAAGCCTTCCCCTCAAATGATTCCCCGTGGAAGTTCAGAAGCGGCTATATTCAAGAGCACATAGCACAAATATATTCATTGCTGGACTGGGTAATGTGGCTCTCTGGCCTATAGGCGTTTTGATAGGCCGGCCCTAATTGATTGACTGAGTGCATCAAGGGGCCTATTGAATATTCAAAAGGGAAGGTCATAACCCCAAGCCCCTTTCTCAAATCAAGCCAAGCAGAATTTCTCTTATAGAATAACCTAGATGTTCGTGCGAATATCGGCACCTGCTACAATGACTTTGGAATCCATTCGCCTTGAGACCATGGACGCACCGCTCTGCTGAACTCTCATTTCTTGATTACGCGTCCCAACACCGCTAGGGCCCATGCTGGTGATCTGAGCTTGCAATATTGTAACAATGGTGATGACGCTCTAGCGGTCAGAGTGAAGGAAGAGTACCCCAATGTTTCGTCGACGCAGTCTTCGGGCCGCCCCTGGTTAGCCGCGCAGCCCCAGATCTTTCTACAGTAGCCTCCCTGGCCTGCGAAACACATCTGAATTTTTGTTGGAAAAAAAATCTGTGGTGTTCAGTCTCGATCCTTCCCAGTAGGCATAAGTATCCTTCAAACAGCAAGCCTCGTTGCTCGTCTTACAAAGTTTTCCGTACTTCCAGTCCTCCAAGTATTAGTCGGTCATCCAGCTTCTCTTCCATCTCATCCTACCACCATTCCCGGGCAAGAATCTTGATTTGGCGGGTTTAAAGTTGAAAGTGGGATTAGCTAGACGTGTACAACAAAGTCCAATCCATTGTATCGTATTGGATCTATCTAGACGCCGTAACCGACCGCTAACAAATTAAGATATTTAGAATGACAAGTGCGTTTATATATTCGTTCGTTATATATATGGTTTCGAGAGATCGGGCTGAAGCCATAGAGTATGTGGTGAGGTTCGTTTGTGAAGCCGGTGATGATTAGGTAGGCAGTAAATCGAAGTCTCCGGAGGGGGGGCTGCGTCTGCGGATCTAGGACAGTATCGCTAGCATCCCAGCATGTCCGATACCATGCTATGGCACTACGGAAGCGCTATTTCGAGAGTTAGGTTGGCAAGACCGAGAAAGTGCGAGGGTGATATGGTCCGATCAAGGAAGAAGAATCGACGAGCGAACGTCATCCATAGTTTCAACCCATCCTTCAGGAAAAGCACGCCGCTTGAACCACGCTTTTTCTAGTTCCTCCAGTGCCTTTTCAACGTTCTGCATAATATTAGCAAACATGACGCCCACCCTAAACGGAGAGGAAAGCATACCTTAAACCCATATCTCTGCATATCAAGCATTGTTTCCCTCACAAATTTCTGCTCGCGTTCATCTCGAGTCTCCCGCCCTGCAATGAATAAAGGCCAAGGGACGGCCAGCCGCCCTACATCTTTCGCTAGTTTCCTAATAAGGCTAAGTATCCTGGTGCAAAAGGCAGCAATAAGCTCTTGCTGTGGCTGTATGTCCGGTCTGCCGGCGCGTCCTACTTTATGAAGATAGACGTTGGTAGCTTTTTCGTAGGCTTCGATGCAGCCGGCGTATTCGAGGACGTCGGGGTGTGGGTACTGGGATAGGCTTGCGTCATCTAAGTCGCGAAGTTTCTGCAGGCACTGCGGCGCGTCGAGGCGCCATTGTACTAATCGTTGTAGGAGATCGCGGTACATAATGTCTTGTTGCTCGGGTGTCAACCAGCCCGACTGTTTTGCTTTTCCGAAAGAGCTAATGGCGGCTTGAATCTCCATCATGATGGACCAGCATTGGCGGAGTTCGAGGAGTGGGCCGTTGTTGGCAGCTGGTTGCGAGAGACTGGGGATTCCTAAGTTGTATTCCCAGCCCCCTCCGAGTGTTTGCCAATAGCTCCCTTCGACAACGGTCCCATCGCTGGTTGCGCATGCTCCGGCCACGTCGAGGTAGGAGAGCAGTGAAACGAGGAATTGGCGCAGAGGGTGATTCATTTCAGCAACTCGTTGGGCTTCAAGAACCGGATCACTATTCGGGTAAAACAACCAGCGATATATCTCGCGGGCGCCTTTCAGGTGGATAGCCCAGTTATGGTGTTGGGAATCCATCATCTAGTCAAGTCAGGACACTTCACAAAAAAAAAAAAAA